>NW_019154106.1:8186151-8267286 GCF_002288905.1 Enhydra lutris kenyoni
TTATTATTTTTTAAAATATTTTATTTATTTATTTGACAGAGAGAGATCACAAGTAGGCAGAGAGGCAGGCAGAGAGAGAGAGAGAGAGAGGAGGAAGCAGGCTCTCCGCTGAGCAGAGAGCCCGATGTGGGACTCGATCCCAGGACCCTGAGATCATGACCTGAGCCGAAGGCAGCGGCTTAACCCACTGAGCCACCCAGGCGCCCCTTAACAAGCACTTTTAACAGTTAATTCATCTTTTCAAAGAAAGTCCTAGGAAGAGAGTCTTTTTTTTTTTTAAGATTTATTTATTTGAGAGAGCACAAGTGGGAGGAGCAGAGGGAGGGGCAATCTCAAGCAGGCTCCACACTGAGCGCAGAGCCCAACTAGGGGCTTGATCTCAGGACCCTGAGATCTCGACATGAGCCGAAACCAAGAGTCACACACTCAACTGACTTAGCCACCCAGGTGTCCCTGTGAGTCGGAGTTTTCTGACCTCTGAAATGGACCGGGAGCAGGGCTCTTTGGTACAGACTGGCTCAGTGCTGGTGGAAGCCCTCTGGAACGACAACACCGTCTGACAGGGGAGCTGGGGAAGGAGGGGGCCCCTGTCGGGCACTGTTAAAGGCACTATTACACAGGCTGCAGACAGCAGAATGCTGGTTATTTTGAAGGAGGCAAGCAGCCTAGTCTCTAGCTCATCCCCTCCGAATTCACCTAGAGAGTGCAAGGAGAAAGGGCGCCTACAGAGGCAAACAGACCCTCCCCAACACATCCCAAAGGGCAGCTCTAATTACCAACAGGCTTGGTGGCTTAAATATCTGAAGACTGAGAGAAAAAAACCCACCCAGGATAACTCTGATCAGAAGAATCTAGCTGGGTCGCAGGAGGCCACTACTACCCATTGTACTGTTCTACCCAGTCCAAGCAACCACCACAAAAACCCCAGAGGCACAGAAGGAACTAAGATCCCTGAGGTGCATCTTTTCAAACTGGCCTGGGAGAGTTCCGGAGATGAAGACCAGGTTCTGCTCATCTCTTGGCACAGCTGGGACTTGGACTTGGGTTTCTGGTAGAGCCAGCAAAGGCTCCAGCGGCTCAACTGTTTTATCCCTTCCAGAAAAGGCCACTCTACCCTGCCCTGATTGAAAACATTTTAAACCTACACATCCTACCCTAGGAAAATCCAGAGTGCACCCCACAGCTCTCATGATACACCACGTCGGCAGTATTTTCTAGATATACGGCCCTGGAAGCTTGCAAATCAACAGTCACAACGGGACATGTGCCTAGTCATTAAGAAACGGACACACACAGCTCACACACGGTGTGGCTAGTCCCTGGCACGTCCTGAAGAGTACTGCCTCTTCAGTTGTGAGACAGGGAAGCCGGCGTGCGGGCAGCGGGGGGAGGGTGGTGATGGAAACTGAGCGGCACTCCGAGCTCCGGGGCGGCTCCGGCTCTGAGACTCAGCAGCCTTGCTCGGCAGCCGGGCTCCCGCCACCAGCTGTCCGTCACACAACACAACAAGATCACTGTTTGGGAAGATGGGATTTTTGGTGTTAGGTTTTGTATTCATGAACTAGCAGGCATCTGTCTCAGGGGCAGTTTCCCGCAACAGCTGCAGGTCCTGGGCCCCGAAGCCAGGATTTGAGATAGAGGAAAAAGAGAAATGAGACACCAGAAGTAGGAATTCAGGAAGAGTAAAAGCAGGAGGATTGAAACTGCCTTCCTTCTCACCCCTGTCCCACAGGAGCGGACTTTCCCCGCCTAGTCCCCACTAAGGAGTCACATATACCCACACTGAACAGCAGTCCGTATTTATTCATGGGAGATATTCTCCAGGACCCCCTCAGCGGATGTCTGAAGCCACAGATGGTACCAAATCCCATATACGGCCGACCCATAAGCAACACGGGTTTGAACTGTGCGGATCCACTTATACACGGTTTTTTTTCCATACAGAACAGTACTGTAAATGCATTTTCTCTTCCTTGTGACTTTCTTAGTAACATTTTCTTTTCTCCAGCTTGTTTTAAGACTACAGTATGTAACACACATAACATACAAAATTCGGGTTAATCAACTGTTCGTGCGATCGGTAAGGTCAACAGCAGGCTACGGGTATTTAAGTTTGGGGGAGTCAAAAGTTATACGCGGATTTTCGACTGTGTGGGGCTCGGCACCTTGAACCCCTATGTTGTTGAGGACTGACTATATACTACGTATCTTCCTATAGATGCATACCAGTGACAAAGTCTGATTATAAATTAGGCACAGTAAGAGACTGACAACAAAAACTAATAATAAAATGGAACAGGGAGCCTGGGTGGCTCAGTGGGTTAAAGCCTCTGCCTTCGGCTCGGGTCATGATCCCAGGGTCCTGGGATCGAGCCCTACATCGGGGTCTCTGCTCAGCAGGGAGTCTGCTTCCTCCTCTCTCTCTCTGTCTGCCTCTCTGCCTACTTGTGATCTCTGTCAAATAAATAAATAAAATATTTTAAAAAATAATAATAATAAAATGGAACAATTTTAACAGTATACCATAATAAAAGCTATGTCAATGTGCTCTCTCAAAATATCTTCCTGTACTGTATTCCCCCTTCTCGTCAGGATGGGAGAGGACACCATGCCTGCGTGCTGAGATGAAGCGACGTGAGGGACGCAGCATCAGGCGACTACTGACCTTCCGATGCTACGTCAGAAAGAGGACCATCTGCTTCTGGACTGCGGGTGACCGCGGAAAGTGACACCGGGTAAGAGGGGACCACGGTACCGTCCTTGGCAGACCCAGGCTTCCTCCTGGTGTCTCCACCTCTTCACCCTGACAGCTCTGCCACGTCAAGTGACCGTGGTATCTAAAACTGATGCTGGTTACCCCGTGAAGAGATAACCAGGGTCATGTGAGCTGGCCGGACACGTTCTGCTGCACTTGTTTATAGGCAAGAGGATTAAAACAACCTGTCAGGGGAGGGAAGGGGGCAAACCCTGTACACAGGGCAGGCACTGGCAACACGGCCCAGAGGCCTCCTGTCAAGAAATCTTATGCTCAAATATAAAGCAGAAATCTCCAAACACCAAACCAGCTAACTACGCCAAATGCACTTGTGATCCCGTGACCTTGAGGCACTGCTCAATTCTTTCAATGTTCTTTGTATGAAAGGTTAATGTTAGGGTGTTTTTGGGGTGGGGGGAGACTAGGGGCAACATAGTCCCCCACAAAGAGCCCCAAACTAAATTCATACCCAAGCAAAGCCTTTCTGGCCCTCCAAGAAATGTCTAAGGTGTAGGGTTTACGCAGGGAGGTTTACACAGGGTTTACGTAGGTTTATGTAGGGTTTACGTAGGGAGGGTCCGAGGGGGTCTTTGGATGAAGCAAGCACTCCGTTCTCAGAGGTCTACAGGCCAACCGGAAGTCAAACTACCCAAACAGAACTTCCTAAACCACTTCTTGCCTCCTCAAAGCCAGAACAGGGAGGCAATCAGGGACAGCTCCAGGGCGGAGGGGCTCAGGTGGCAGGGAGTCTGGGGACCTGATGAGGATCATCCTCTCTAACCAGCAAGTCAAGTTGACAATGGCAGCACTGGTCACAAGACATAGGGAGGAGGAGGGGAGAGGGGTCAGCCCTGGAGTCCGTGGCTCCAGGCAGCCTAAGCTCTTAAGAGCGAAGTTGCAGAGAAGCTGGCCCCTGGCTCTGCGAAATGAGATTCTCTCCCCCTTGTTCCACCACAAAGCCATTTGTCACAGCCCCTAAGTAACCAACCCGCCCCTCTCCGCAAGCCTGGGCCACTCTGGTCCAGTCGCTGCCCCAGGCGCGTGAGCCTTGGTGGCAAGAAGGTGCTTCCACTTGGGTGTTCCCTGGCTGGCTGGAAAGGTGGGCCGAAGAGGGCAGGTCAAACACCTGCTGGCAACCTGCGCTCCCTCCCTCAATTTCCCCCTCTAGCAAAGGGGAGCAGCTACCACTTCCCTAACCCTCTACTCAGTCTAGCTGAGACCAGGGAAGATAGGACCCCTACTATGAAAACAGAGGGTAGCAGTCCGGCTTAGGAACTATAGAGCCTGGCTTAGGGAAAAGAGGGGTACCACACTGCAAGGGATTCCAAGAATAACCTCCCCAAACCACCCACCGAGCTCTTTCGAAGAGCAGGGCTGTTTGGGGGTGCCTCCACTTCCCCATGCCTCAGAGAAGTGGGGGGCCTTGGGCAGACACACACCTGGCTGGGTCACCATCTCCTCTAAGGAGCCCTGGTCTCCCTGACAGCATGTGCGTCCACACCTGCCACACAGAACCAGCCCGAGACGGGACTGTGCTCCGGTGCGCACATACTCACGCGTGCATTCATCTTCCTCCAGAGAGCTGCTGTCATGTGGGGCAGTGAGGCGGGCTGAGTCCCCTCTTGGAGACTCTGAGCCGGTCACTCCAGTTTGCTTGGCAGTTTTGGGGGTGGGACGGGGCGGGAGGAGGGAGGAAGGGGAGGAGGGGGATAAGGGGGGGAGCAGGAGGAGGAGGAGGAGGAGGAAGGGAGATTATGATTCTCTATTTTCAAGCTCCGCCCCTAAAACCAAGGAGGGCAGCTGAGTTCCTGTTGTGGGCGTGCTCCAATCTCTGGGCCCTACAGAGCCAACCAGCCGCAGAAGGAACTCTGGGGAACGCGCACATCAAACACACTGGGCGAAGCTGGGGAAACCAACACGGGTAGAAGTGAGCTGGTCCCCTGCCAAGAACTCTGAATGGTACTCCTATCAGAACTAGAACATAAGAGGAGGTGGGCAGGTTTACGGTCCCTGGGGAAAGGCAGGAGGGGAAACAGTAAAAGCCAGGCGAGCACAGGAACAAAACTCACTCCCTGGCAGGGGAGGGGACAGCCCAGCCATATGCAGGGCAGCATCCGTACGCAGTCTGAACCGGAACACGGTCCCATGACGCCTTCCTTTTTTTTTAAGAAGATTTTATTTATTTATTTGACAGAGATCACAAGTAGACAGAGAGGCAGGCAGAGAGAGAGGGAAAGTGACTCCCTGCCGAGCCGAGAGCCCGATGTGGGACTCGATCCCAGGACCCCGAGATCATGACCTGAGCCGAAGGCAGCATCTCAACCCACCGAGCCACCCAAGTGCCCCCATGACGCCTTTCTGAGGTGGACAGTCCATGCTCTAACCTTGGGTCACTCTTCACACGCTTTGGCAGCTGTGCCCTGAACCCTGCAGTCTGTGGAGTGTGGTCACCTCTCCAGCCTTGGAAGTTAAGGTCTGCCGCTCAAGCAACTGAGGACAGGCCGGCAGGGGGACTCTCACTGCCTGTGTTGCGCAAGTGACTCTGTGACCAAGGGCAAAGCAGAAGCCACAGATGACGGCCCCTCCCATGGGGAGGAGAGAACGCCTCCTTCGCCAGAGCAGAGCCCAAGGCTGCCACAGAGAGGTGCTGTTGAGCGACAGAACTGTCTGTCCGGAGTGGCAGGAGGGACAGCCACCAGGTCCCTTCCTCTTTCTCACCCAATGCTACCAGCGGCTTCCACAGGCTGCCTTTGAAAAGCCGGCCAGGACCTCAGGTGGCAGCAGTGGCCTGGGAGTCACTCCTCTATGAGAAGAGAGAAATCGGTTCTGAAGCGTCCTTAGCCAGCCCGCCTCAAAGCTAAAGCCAGGGTCCCCTGACCAGGATGGTAGCCTCCGCTTCTTCTCCACCCAAACCAGCAGGTAAAAAACCAGTCCCGCCCCTCACTCTGCAACATGGGGTGGGGGGCACCGACAGTCACGTCAGCAGGGCGCTGGGCACTGGCAAGAGGAAGTGACGGCTTCACAGGCTCAGTGCTCCTCCAACGCATTTATGTATCTGTGTGCACGTGTGTACGTGTGTGTGTAAATGTCTATGTACAGATATATATGTATACAGATCCATAAAATACCAACGCAATCCATAAAATGGATTTTCAGTCCAGACCCACATGGCTTCTGGATTCTTCCTTCAGCTGCATAATGAGCTGGCTGGTTCCCTTTCCCTGCCTGCAGTTCCAGCCTGGCCCCTGTCCCTTCCTAGAGTCTCACTCTGGGCTCCAGACAACTGTCTTCCAATGTAGAATGTTCTCTCCGACCTCTAGGCCTTTGCTACTGCCTCCCACTGCCTAGAACACTTCCCCTCCACCATTCACTCCCTTTCTCCTTCCTGGTTAGCCTCGGCTCAGACATCGCTTCCAGGAAGCTTTCCCTGCTCCATCCCTCTGACTTCACAAGGTCCCTGATACACATCACTTCAAGCCTCTTGAACAAGGACTTCGTGGCTTGCTGAAGGGCCTACTTCACAACTCTTGGTGGCTGCCTTGTTCAAGACTGAGAGCAGCCTGAGGGAAATTTCCAGAACTTGGGTCATCTCTGTGTCCTCAGTGCCTAGGTACAGTATCCGGCACCTAGCAGGCTCTCAAATGCCTTCCTAATTCACGAGGGAAAGTCAGGGTCAGGGTCTTCCTGCTTCTCCCAGTCTCCTCACCTGAGAGCTCTCAGCACAACTCTGCGTCACGTGAGCCCTCCAACCAGGGTCAGGGCTAGAACGCTGGTGCCCGTTGCTCTCAATCCATTCCCCAAGGCCTTCTGGCACCTCTATGGATGGAGTGTCTGGCAGGATTTCAGAATGCATATCCGGTGTGTGGAGCTGGGGCCTGCTGCCCTTCCACTTGTCCTTTCCCAGCCTCCCTTCTGCCATGAGGTCTGTGGGTCAGCGCCTATGCAGGCCTCCTAAGCAGCAGGACTGCCTCTGAAGTGGAAGTGAGGGGGGATATAGTGCCAAGGTCCCTGAGAAAGATAGAGTGATTCTAGACCTGGTCCCATTCAAACAAGTTCTATGACCTTGAGCAAGCCATTCACCCTCTTGGGCCCTGTGTCTCCCCACCTATAAAATGAAGGTCTGTCCTGTATGGGCATGAGGGTTTTCGGGGCCTCTGTGCTCATAAGCCTTCCAGGCTGCCCCTGAGACGGCAGCAGGAAGTGGGCATCGTCTGTACATCCTGAAGACCACATCCTGACCTTGGCTTACATAGGGTCAACCTGCCTGAAAGTCTGGTTCCATACATAATATGCCTTAGAACACCAGGCTCACACATTGGAATATCTCCTCTGCCAAGGGCTGGAAAAATTAAAGTTTACTCAGGTGACTACCCCAGACTTAGAAACATTACAACCCTGAACTCAGGGTGCCCTAGGGAAGGATCCTCTCCCTCCCTAGACTTCATTTAGGCACAATTTATAAGCTCCTCAAGCCTCCCAGCCTCTCTGCCTACCATGAGCATGGCTCTAAGGCACAAGGGACAGTTACGGGGACAGAGAGTCTATTTCCAGCAGGCCCCAGGGCTCTGCACACTAAGCGTCAGCCACACCCAGGAGGTGCTCCTCAGCACATGGGAGTACTGGCACACCCCGTAACCAAGCCCACCGGCAGCAGGACTCCCCAGCAGCCTCGCTCCTTGGGGAGCTCCTGAGTCTGGAGTTGCCCACCTGACTGCCCTGGGCAGGTGACCCACGAGGACAGACTAGCTTGGCAGAGCCCCAAGCAGCAGTTTCAGTCTCCCTGCCCCGTGCCGGGGAGGGGGGAAGGTGGGTCCCGGCAGACCAGTCCAACAGGTCCTTTTGCCACCACTCTAACACAGCTAGTGCCTTCTGCACCAGTTCAAAAGCAGGAGATTCAAAAGTCAGGTGGAGCTTTCACACCCTGAGTCACAAGGACCAGGGAATCGAGAAGAAAGGAGAAAATGGTCATCCTCTCATTCCTGCCGACACACAACAGTCCTGGAAAACATGGTCCCTGATCTCATAGTTCTTGGGTCAATTCAGAAAAGCAACTCATCATCCCCCGAGATGCTCAGAGAAAAATCTGGGTTCTCATCATCACCAGGCACTGAGGTGGTGTGAAATTAGTTCTTCCTGTGCCATGCTCCTGAGCTTTTCGCCCACTATAAATAACTCCAGTTTCTGATACAGACCACATGATCTCGCCACCTCTGGACAAAATCCCCAACACTCAGTGTGCCTCTGTTCACCCATCCAAGAGAGAGAAGGATGAGGCCAACAGAACCACAAGCAACAATGTAGCCAGAGATGCTGTGTGTCAGAGGCAAGAGGAGAACTCAGCAAAAGGAGGAGGGCTTGCTTTCTGGCTCCAGTCCCTACTGCAGGAAGCCAGACCAGGCTTCCTCAGCAGCGTGTGTTCTCCGCCTAGGGTTTCCTCTCTGGGTTCTTAACAGAACCCAGTAAGAACGTTAACCTTTCTCCTTACCCTCTCATCCTGAAAAAGTTGTCTCTTTAGTCATCACTACACCTGTTAAAAGACACAAATTAAGACTTGTATGTCCAAAAACTGGATGGAGAGGTGTCTGATTTACAAATCAATATGGACACACTCCCTCAAGGCTGGCTATCAGTAAAGAATGCCTATTTCATAATTTTTCTGACTTTTTATTTCACGAATAATTGAGACATGCCCATGCATGAAGCACTCCAAAGGACTCCGGGGGAGGAAGGGATACAGAAAAAGATAAAAACAGCCCAGACTTCAAAAGAGCTGATTATCTAGCAGGAGAGATAAATAAGCACAAATCACACAGCCCAATGTGGGACCAAATTCAGGAACTAGAGTTAACAGTCCACTTATTCCCCCCCAATTTACGTCTATGGCTTTTGTTCTTTTTCAGAAGAAACATGGGTGAAAAGATCTGAAAGTCGCAGGTCCCACTTTTACCTAGGACCACAGAGTTCTGCCAGGATCTGTATAAACCCTGGGCCTTCAGCGAATGGGAATGCCCGCCCACTGAGTCAACAGTGTTGAGTGGTGGATGACAGCCCTAGAGGAAGCCAATCCAGGGAGAACCACTGAAGAGTCAAGCACTGAGCCTTCCTGGTCTCCTCCCCATCTGGAAACTAGGGACAGGCCTAACAGACAAGCAAAGATGGGAAAGAGCTTAAACACAAAGTCAAAACAGGTACGCAGGTCGCGGAAATGAAGTCAGAGTAAACAAAGAGAACAAAACTTCTTGGGGAAGTTTGCAAGGGATTCTTAAAGCTCCGCATCTGGAACCCCCACCACAGTGCTGACCCTGCAGAGGGAGCCACATTTATATATTTTTCCTTTTATGTCCCAACTGATGGTTGTCAAGCCCCATCATCCCCCTTTAACTCCCACTCAATCAGTGCCAGGGCTCAGTGCACACCGATCCCAGTTTTTAAACAGGACCCTTACCTATCGGGCTACCAGCAGTGGCAGAGCTCTTCTGGAAAGTAGTAGGGAGGAACAAATACTCGTTCCTGAAAGTACCTGGAAAGAAATAAAATTCCCTAGACAAACAGAGAAGATTCTATGCCATTAAAAAAAAAGAAAGAAAGAAAAAAGTCATTTCAGGACCTGGGGATAAAGATCAAGGCCCATGTTCTCTTCCACTGTGGAGGAAAACAATTCTGAAGCCAGTTCTAACTTAAAAATGGGAAAAGCTGGTAAGAGGCTTGGTCCAAATCACCTCAAAAGAAAATCACTTCCTGAAATTAAAATTAAAATTAAAAAAAAAAAAAAAAAAAGGAGGTGAGGGGGAATGGGAATTGGATTTGTTTAAAACCTTTCCTATACAGTAGGTAGGTAGCAGATTAGCTATACAAGACCCTTCTGGAACGGTTTACTGGGAAAAGGGTTATAATGCGGGCATCCTGGAGGCAAAGCCGGGAGCTCAGCACCTAGACACATATTACTGAGAAAATCCTCACACCACCGTCAGGACTACGGGGCGCCGCAGGGGTCTGACATGTGTCACTGGGGTGGGTTAAGAGCAGAGGTCTGGCAGCTTGCCCTGGCGGCTGTTTCACAAGCAGTTTCTGTGGTTTCAAGAAAGGCAGGGTGTTTGCTTTTAAACACTATCTTAAAAATACACTTCAGAATAGAGTTCAGCCATTCCAAGACAGGAGGGAACGAACAGCAAACCAAATAAAGGAATCTGGTTGTACCAGACAGAGAGGGAGCACACAGAGCGGCAGGGAGGGGAAAGACACATTCACCGCGCGCACCAGGACGGCACGGGAGCCAACGTAGTGCATGCCGCCAAGCTAGGAAAGGAGGACACTGAAGTGGCACTAAAGACAGGAGATTCACCCCCTACTCAGCTCTTCAGCCCTCCAAAATAAACTTACCTGGCTCAAATCTATTTGTTTATTTAGAAAAGAAATAAAGCAAAACCACCCCAACAGTTCCGCATCAATGCAAAGGACTGTGGTCTAATCAATTAGCAGCCACACCTCTCCGCCAGCGCCATGTGGTAATTAAGGTAGAGATTCTGCTCCCCGGGAATACAAGTATAGAAGGGCCGAGCCCCTATGGGCCTAACCCATTACGACAGCCTTTTTATTAGCAAGAAAACACTGCCATGCACTCTCCAAGGAAGCGGTGGCCTGCGTCACTAAAAGACACTTGCGTGCGAACAGCGGCTACCTCCGCTAGGAGGTAAAAGTGAGCTGGAGGTGGGTGTAGGGAGGAGCGACCCCTCTCCAGGCGGCCCACAGGCTGTGCTTCTCCAGGTAACCTACCTGGACCTTGGTTTCACCCGGTAACAAAAAGACGGGTTCTACAGTACTTTAGAAATGGCACATAACCGTGATCTTGGAAAAGCGAAATCGGGTTTGAACGCCAAGTACGACTCTTCCTCTGCAAGGGCAACGAGAGGGGCACAGGTGGGTAAATGAGGCTTGAAATAAGGACAGCCGCTCACCGCTTCACTCTCACTCCATGCGGGCATCTGACAATAGCCTTACAATTTTAGAACTTTGCTAATAAAACTCCAAATGCCGAACGGGATCAAGGAAAGGGCACTATTGCGCAGGCAAGACAAGCAAGTAAATCCAATCATAAACTCCTAACCTCAAGTTAATTAAAATTCCATAGAGGGGCACAGAACAAGGAGTCTAAGACACAACAGCAGAGGTCTGGGAGAGCCGTAAGCATGGCTGTGGGGAGGCTGGCTTCGGGAGAGAGCGGGGAACCAAAAGAAAGACTGAACAAAAGCAAACAGGAAGTAGTGGCACATAAAACAAGCAACGGGAGAGAGAGGCCCAGCAGGAAGGCCAGAGCTCAGCTCCCAGGACTGAGCTGGCAAGAACCGAATGCACACAGTGGCCTGGCACTACCAGCTGCGGTGCTCAGCGCCCTCGGCAGTCACGGCCAAAAGCGAGCAGCTCTGGGCCTCTGTGTAAGTGGCACGTAGAGGGTTGTAAAGGGAGGACGTTATTTTTGTGATAGAACATACAGTTAAGATCCACACACAAAAGCTTTTTTTTTCCTTTTTGGGGGGAAGGGAGGTGTGGGGGAGTGCCTACAAAAAGAGTTCTAGAATCCCAACAATTCACGGGCACTACAGGGTAGGACAGTCAAATCTAGGAATCTAAGCGGTCCCGTGCTATGAGGTACTTACTGCTGGTTACCAATTTTAGGTCTTGGGACTCTGGCTTTTTTGAAATAGTCCCTGAAAATGCAGAAGATGAGAAGACACAGAGAGGGCAATCAGAAGCCAGGATTAAATAACAAAGTTTTAAAAAAAAGTTTCCCGTAGCTCTTATATGGAGCGGTCAAGACCACAGAGGTAAGCCCAGAGAGCCGCATCTCACCCTTGGGCCACAAAGAACAGAAACAATCTGGGGCCGAGGAGGCCATGACCCCTCAGAAGCCAACCTGGGAGACAGGTTTTACTCCCCACGGACTAGAAGCAAATCCTAAGGGATCTACCTACCTCCTACTGCATGGGCACAACTGAAGCAGAACCAAAGGGTTCACCACAGTCAAGAAAGTTTTGCTCTGACACCGACACACACTGGACCCCTCAGGTTTGTAACCTTAAGCAAGCTACTCAACATTTCTGGACCTCTCGTTTCCTCATCTGTAGAACAGGAGGACCTACCATTTCACAAAGATTAAATGAGTTAATCAATGTAAGACAGGTAAACAAGTGTCTGGGACAGGCTAAGTGTTCAATCCGTATTGGCTATTATGATGTCTATAGCTAAAGCCAGTGGCCTCAGCACAAACTATGCCCTGTGAGCGAGGATGGGCAGGGGTAGTCAACCCTTCAAGCCCTCAACTGGTTGGTCCCTTCTAGAGCTCCCTAACCACATGGAAAAGGAATGTACTAGAGGGCCATCCAGGAGGCATCGTTACTGAGTCTGGCCTAGCTGACAGAATGAACAAATCTCCTTTGATAGCAAAAGTCTATCTTCCGTACTGACCAGCGGCCGAAGAGAGAGAGAAAAGCACATCAAATTCAATTCTGGAATTGAAGTGAAAGCCACATGTGAATCTGAAAAGAAGTAAGCTTTGTGTAAAACGCAGAGGATTATGGGACTGCTGAGTGATGGGAAATGGAGCTATAATCCTGCAAGTCCATATGTAGACTCAAACTGATATAAGTCTAGCACTTGATTAAACACTGTTTTTTAGTGACCCGATGAGAAGTAATTCTGAGCAAATGGGATGAATTTTAAAAGATCTGCTTCAAGCTGGTACAAGTGACTATTAGAGGAGACCCCAAGGTCTACTCCTAGCTGCCCTAAGGGAAGCCTTCCAAAGTCAGGGGGGTCATGGGAATTGGAGAATGAGTATGAGCCAAAGAACAAGGCGGAGAATGCTAAAATACTTCCGAAACTTTGTTATCTACCGCTGTTTTACCTGTCCCTTAAAGACTCATCAAGCAAAGATAGTTCACACCGTTACCAAATCTGCTTACCTCTTACGGTAGAAAATAGAGCCAAATCTGCTTACCTCTTACGGTAGAAAATAGAGTTTCTCCATCAAGTGTGGGATTTGGCGGGCATGTTTCATTCAGAAACAGGGCCACCAAAGAGTTAAGCATGTTAGAAATAGGAACAAAGTGTGTGGGCTCTGCAGCGGCCCGGGAAACAGACTGCTGGGGCCGTAGTGAGCGACTGGAGCCCACTGGCCTTCAGCTATTATGGGCACCAAGGTTCTTCAAGGATAGAAGCTAAGCAAGCTTTGCAGTTTTCAAATTTGGAATTGACCAATAGCCAACGCAGAAGCTTAAAAAAAAAATCTGTCATGATGAAATCCAAGTAAGCCAAATGATCCTTTTAATGGGGGGGAAAAAAAAGGCCAATGCTCCGTATGAGGAGGAGGAAAAGAGCCAACTTTGGTCAAAGTCCCTCGGGTCACTAAGAACCAGCTTCCTCAGCTAGAATGACTGCAAACCCAGGCAGCGAGGACCTTCCAGCAGCCCAGCCAGCACTCAGGGAATTGCAAAACAAAGGCTCAGTGTGAGGTCATATCAAGTAGCCAACCAATGGAGGACAGGGATGATCAACCCCATGCTTGTCTACAAAAGATATTCTCACACTTCTGTCTCGAAACCCTTTACACTCTCTTTACACTCTTAATTACCAAGGACCTCAAAGGGCTTTTGTTTATCTGAGTTATAACAACTGTATTATAATTAAAACTGAGAAGATGCTACACTATTAATTCATTTAAAATATTACTAAGCTCACTACAACTACATGTCCCAATAATTAGATTTTCTAACATAAACTCAAGACATGTCATCAGAGTAAAACCCGAGTTCACATTTTTTTTAAAAAAAGATTTACGTATTTATTTGAGAGCGTGCACACACACAAGGGTGTGGGGGGGAGGGGCAGAGGGAGGAGGAGAGACTCTCAAGGAGGCTCCCTGCTGAGTAGGTGGGGCTCAATCTCCTGAGATCAGGAACTGAGCCAGACCAAGACTGAAGCAACTGAGCCACCCAGGCACCTCCGGAGTTAACTTTTAAAATGGAATTAAAGAGCACCTGGGTGGCTCAGTGGGTTAAAGCCTCTGCCTTCCGCTCAGGTCATGATCTCAGGGTCCTAGGATCGAGCCCCGCATCGGGCTCTCTGCTTGGCGGGGAGCCTGCCTCCCCCTCTCTCTGCCTACTTGTGATTTCTGTTAATAAATAAATAAATAAAAATCTTAAAAAAATAAAATAAAATAGAATTAAAGCTACAACATGGGGCACCTGGGTGGCTCAGTGGGTTAAGCCTCTGCCTTCGGCTCAGGTCATGATTCCAGGGTCCTGGGATCGAGCCCCGCATAGGGTGCTCTGCTCAGCAGGGAGCCTGCTTCCTCCGTCTCTCTCTGCCTGCCTCTCTGCCTACTTGTGATCTCTGTCTGTCAAATAAATAAAATCTTAAAAAAAAAAAAAAAAGCTACAACATGCATGAACCTTGAAAACATTATGCTAAGTGTAAGGAGCCAGACTCAAAAAGACAAATATTGTATGATTCCGCTTACATGAGGTCCCTAGAGTAGTCAAATTCAGAGAGTAAAACAGAGGTTTCGAGAGGCTGGGGGAGGGAGGGGTGAGAGTTCTTGTTTAATTGATACAGAATTTCTGTTTGAGATGACAAAAAATTTCTCGAAATGATACAGTTACATAACACTGTGGATGTACTTAATGCCACTCGACTTAAAAAATGATTAAAATGTGAATTTTATGTGTGTTTCACCACGACAAAAAAATGGAATTAGAACATAAGGCCTTGAGAAAATTTCAGGTTACCATAATTGGGGAACATTCTATAAACTAACCAGCATTTTTCAAAATGGTCAATGTCATAAGAGACCTGGCAAGACTAAGAAATGGTCACAGATCTGAGTGGACTACGGAGACATAATTAAAACACAATGTGGGATCCTGGAGTGGGTCCTAGGACAGAAAAAGCACATCAGTGGAAAAACTTATGAAATCTGAACAAGTTCTGTACTGTGGTTAATAGTATTACACCAAGGTTAATTCTTAGTTTTGATACCCGTTCAGTGGTTATCTAAGATGTTAACACAAGGGGACGCAGAGTGAAGAACGTATAGGAAGTCTCTGGGTTAGTTTTGCAACTTTTCTAAATTTAAGATTATCTCAAAATTTAAAAATAAAAATTACCAGTTTAAAAAACCTCACAAGGCAAATGCTCTGTATCTGAAGAAGAAAAAGAGCCAACTTTGGTCAGAGTCCTGGATCAGGTTGCTAAGAACCAGTTTCCTCAGCTAGAGTGACAGCAAACCAAGCCAGCAAGTGCCTCTTTGAGGCACAGCCAGGACTAAACAGGGGCTAGGAATTGCAAAATGGTTTTTTATGAAATTACCAAGAAACTGACCAACCAAAGCCAGGGAGAATTAATCCAAGTTTTGTCTACATCTGTGCTTCTTATACTTTTTGGTTTCAGAAATTCTTTGCAACTATTAAAAATAATGGGAGTCCCCCAAAAGTTTTTGTTTATATGGACTATATCTATTAATAGTTACTATATTAGAAATAAAAAAGACTTAAATATGTATCCATCCATTTAAAAGAACATAATACTTAATCATAATCACTGCATGTAAACATGAATTACTTAAAAAAAAAAAACATTTATTTATTTGAGAGAGAGAGTGCGCGCACGCGCATGCACAGACAGAGAGGAAGAGAAAGAATCTCAAGCCGACTCTGCACTGAGCATGGAGGCCGATGTGGGGCTTGATCTCACAACCCTGAGATCATAACCTGAGCTGAAACCAAAAGTCAGAAGCTTAACCGACTGAGGCACCCAGGCGCCCCTTGAGTTACTTATTTTAATGAAAAACAAAGCAAAACAAAAAAAAAACCAACAAGAGAAAAAAACCATCCAAAAAAACCTGTATTTGCCAAACCACAATTTCACACATACCAAAGGAAGTCCTCCCCATGAACTTATCTCATAATTCAATCAAAACACAATACCAGACAAAAACTCGAAAAACCCCACACTAAAAAACTAGGGGGAAAAAATGAGGAAAACTTAAAAGAATAAAGAGAAAGGGGAAATGGGGAAAAGAAAAACCTTTAAGGAAAAAGAGGGAGGAGGAATAAACCAACAACCCACAGATAAAACAACGAAAAACCTTAAGGGGCCAATGCTGTCCATATTATAAGGAGGAAATAAGTTAGCTTGGGTCAAAGTCTCTGGGGCCCAGACAGGACGATATAGCAGCAGGAACTGTAAACAAGGGCTCCTTATGAAGTCATCGCAAGTAACCAACCCAAGACAGACAATCAGCTCAAGTTTGTCTACAAAGGTTTTTTTCACGTTTTGATCTCCAGAACTCTCTATACTCTTAAATAAATTACTGAGGACTGCAGAAATATTTTGTTTATGGGGGTTACAGCTATCGATAGCTACCTTGTTAGAAACTGAAATGGTAACTTAAAAAATATTTTCATTAATTCACTCAAAACACTAAGTCCGCTAGATGTTTATATGGAAAACCTACATTTTTGTGTGAAAACACCGTGTTTTCTAAAACAAAATTAAATTCATGGCAAAGATTGCATTGTTTCACATTGTCGTACATCTCTTTAACGTCTGGCTTAATGGACGAGAGCCGACTTCTTATATCTGCTTCTGTATTCAATGTGCTTCGATCTGTTGTTCTGGTTTTAAGATATAGAGAATCTCCTTTCATACAGACCTGTAGTTGGAAAACGATGTTTAACAGCCTTTCAAATACTGAGAATTTATCTTCTTCGACACCAGACCAAAACTCAAAAGCAGTAGTTCGTAAAAGCTAGTTGCGATGTGCAATCTGAAAATTTATCAATGAATTTTTTGTGTCCTTTTATGTTAAAATCCACTGGTCATCTTGTACTTTTTGAGTGGCTCTTTTACCTACTGACAATCTGGGAAATATTCGTTGAATTATAAAGAATTTCCAAATACTGACATTTCATACGGTATCAAGAAATCACATTCCATTCATTTTACCACTGATCTCATCAAAAAGCTCTTTGACAAACACAAGTTTTTGAAAAGTCTCATTTTCACCTGAAAGCTTGGATGTTATCACTGGCAACGGTGACAGACTCACTCCGTTCAACGTCAAGAAAATGTCCACTAAACACTCAAGTATGAATAACTAGAGTTTATCCACCAGTTGTTCTTTCAAGTAAAAACGATGACCCATGCAGCTGGTTCAGCGCCAACACACTAGTGCATTTTCTTGGGACGGTCACTGTACCACGCTATCCAGCAGCTAGGCTCCAAGGACACTTGGCATTTCATCACTCAAAATATTAAAGAGACTTTTATTAGAGGATTGAGATTTAATAAAAATTAGTAATCTTTAGTGCTTCATCTAAGACATTCTTAAGTAAAAATGGCTTTTTTTTTTTTTTTTTAAAAACGATAAGCGCAGAGCAGGAAAGAAGTCCCCAACTACCACCACTAGTAGAATCCGGTGCCACTCATTGCCTTGATTCACGCTATGACGCCAGCAATTTTCTCTGTCACTGCTTCTGCACCAATCGTGCAAATGGAAATAAAGTTGTTCCAGCATGAACCGTGAAAGTCAAGAGCGTTATTCAGCCCCTTGCATATTTTATCACTACTTGCGTTCGCTGCTGAGCATTCACATAAAACAAAATTCTCTGAGGCGTAGTTGGTGTGGACACAGGTTGAGCCATGTCTGTAAATCTGTACATTGGTAAGGCAAAAGCACAATTCTGCAAACAAGATATGAACTCAGTCTTCATAGCTAGATCCTTAATTCGACGAGTCACAGTAACACATGAAGTGCCCCTGCCCGGGATTTTTACTGACTTTTCAGCCAGTGGGGAGTCAGCAATGCCCGCTGCTCAAGACTTTATTAGTCTCTCGGCTACTGGGCAGGCTTTTCCAGCCAAAGCGATGTCAAAAACTTATCCGGTAAGAAAAATGATTTTTTCCATTTCTAGGCTGGAAAGCTGGAGCAAATTCTGGCTTTTAAAGAGCTCATGGTGTGTATACTTAAAATACTCAAATTCCTTTTTCTTTAAGCTTTGAATGATTGGTCTTGACACAATGTTGCAACTTAACCGGCACTGTAATACTACACAGACGTGTTCTGTTGCATAAGACGTGATAAAGTACATTGTTAACATCTATACTGCTAGGAAGACAGCTTTTGTTATAATATCATCTCCTTTAATAACTTTTCATTTCTTATTTACAATCCTGTCTAGGTTCTTCAGATTCCTCCAATTCACTTGTTGATGTGTCCGTTCCAGTAAAGAGAGACTGCAAATCTTCTAATCTCCCTTTTTAAAAGCCAACAATCCATCCTTAAATATAAGAGAAATAGGATAAATTTTCCTGTTTTAATACGCTAGCCTTTCCCCCAAAGCTTTTACAAGTAAGTTCTGCAAGTTGTACTTACTTCTTATTGTTTCCTCGAAGGTGCCAGGAAAATGCTGGCATTTCAAAATAATGATTTATAGGACAATAATGAGGTTTACAGGGATTACAGCAGGCACAACTGAAGACAGCTGGTAATAGTAGAAGTACTGAGAACAAACTGAATTCATCATTGGAAACGTTCATATTTATACCTTAAAGGACTACCTTAAACGTTCCAGAAAACACAAGAATACAGAAGCACACATTTCATTAATCAGAGTGATGATGTCAGCACACATCATTCAGCCTCTGGAAAACTCCACTGTACACCAAGAGAATGAGAGTGAAAAAAGGCAAATACTGCATTAATGTTGGGATGAAACTCCTTTTGATTTCACGTACCACCAAACGGGTCTTAGGGAGCCCCAGGGTCCTCAAATCACACCTCAGGGGCCACATTCAATATTGCATTACCAGAATTAACAACTCTCTCCTCAGATCTCTTTCAGGACAGGGTCCAATGTTGCAGCATTCCGGGCAGGCCACGGGAAAACAGCCGAGAACTAACTTAGACCCTGTCACCAGGGAAACTGGGATGCCGCCCCTAATACGTTGTCAGATTGCCAAGCCCGGCTTTACTAAAGAAGGTGGCTCCAGAGACATAAAAAGAAAATGTTTTCTAAAGCAGCAAATCCTTAACTTTATAGAAATCAGACGAGTAGGAGAAAGGACTGGGTGGTTCTGGGATTCTATACATGAAGGAGCTCTCAGACTATCAGAATTCCTCTCCTGAGCCAGGCCACAAAAGAGGCACAGAAACAGATCAGGCAGAGTGGGCCATGGAGATGAAAACCCGAGGTGGACAGTGATAATGAAGCAACAGAGTTCAAAGAAACCAAACAGAAAAAAAAAAAAGGAAGTGAGAGAAGTCAGCAGAGGGGTCAAAAGGAAGAGGAAAATACAGTGAAAGAAATATTCCCTGATGAGCTCTGAGGCGACACTGTTACCTTTCTCCTTGGCAGTTGCAATGTGAGAAAAGGAAGCAACTTACTTGCTCTTCTGGCCAGGCATTCAGGCTCTAGAAGCTCGAGAGATGAAGATAAACAAGGAACCGACTGAGACCAAAATCTCAGCCCAAGATTCAAAGTCCGCAAACTCCTAGGAGCAGCCGCTGAGAAATGGCCGAGACCCTTCCAGGCCTCACGAAGGGGAGGCTCTCTTCTCACTTCAGAGAAGCCAGCAGAGATAACAAGGACCTGCCCCTGAAGGCCCCCTTGCTAGTGAAAAAGGAACCTAAAATCATTAGCTGCTAAGTTCCCATGTGGTCTTTAAGAGAAACAGGGAGCTTTCGCCTGTTCCCAAAGGGTAAATACTGCACCTGAAGAAAGGAACGTGAAAGAAATCCCCTGGGCTCGCTCAGCGGGCCTCTTGTAACACCCGGATCCCAACACTCAGAAAAACCCATGTTCTGGTGACTTTGGACTTGGCCTTCCAGGCACTGATGAGGCTGCACATACACCACCACCACAACCACCACCACCACCACTCACAACACCGAAATATGGGCAAGCAGAAGGTAATGTTTTGGGGTGTTTCTTTTTTTTTTTTAATTGATAAAATCACCCAATACTGATATCCTGTAAAAAAAGTCATCCCCATTTTTTAAAGTGATCTCAATAGTATCTAAACCTCTCCAACAGCATTTCTATTCAGATAGGGGGTTGGCTCAAAAACAAAAACCAAGGGGCACCTGGGTGACTCAGTGGGTTAAGCCTCTGCCTTAGGCTCAGGTCATGATCTCAGGGTCCTGGGATCCAGCCCTGCATCGGGCTCTCTGATCATTGGGGAGTCTGCTTCCCCACCCCTCGCCCCTGCCTGCCCCTCTGCGTACTTGTGATCTCTCTCTGTGTCAAATAAATAAATAAAATCTTAAACACACAAACACACACACAAAACACCCACAAAAATCAAAACAAAAAAGACCAAAAAAACCCTAAAATAAGCAAATTTTTTAAAGATTTTACTCATTTGAGAGACAGAGTTGGAGAACAGAAGCAGGGGGAGAGGCAGAGGGAGAGAGAGAAGCAGGCTCCCCGCTGAGCAAAAAGCCTGATGGTGGCGGACCCCAGGACCCTGGGATCATGACCTGAACCAAAAGTAGATGCTCAACCAAGCCACCCAGGTGACCAAAACAAACAAATTAAAAAAAAAAAAAAAAAATGCTGGAAACAGCTCCTAAGGGACCCTAATGACTAAAAGAAACCAAGATTCTTTTAATCAATTCAGAGAAATTCCAACATACACTGAGCCGGAGCTGTGTGGTGCTCAGAAAAACCCACTGAGTTGCTTACTAGAACGGTGATACAATGATTACGATGTCCTGCCAGCCATTTTTCTAAGTGCCTTATATTCACCACCCCTTTTAATGCTCCCAGTAACTATACACCTACAAGACAGGTACTATCATTACCCCGTTTTTACAGATGAGCAAACAGGCCTGGAGCAATTAAGTAAGCCCGAGGTCATAGTAGAGACTGACCAAGACTCCAGTCCAGGTATGGAATTTGGAGAACCTGCTGTAATCACAACACACCACTTATTGGAAGTCTCCAAGTGCTGGGATCTCGTTGCAACTCTGCCATAAGCTCAACTCAATTAGAATGCTATTGCTAGACCAAGCAGGCCTAAGGGGCCCCACTTCCTGTGACTAGAGAACCAGTAATTCAAACTCTTGTGGGCAAAAACAAAGCAACAAGCCACAAGTGCATCCAACACCACATGCAAAGACACTCAGATGATGGCCATCTGTGGCGGGGAGGCGGGGAGGTGATGGGGGGCAGGGGAAGGCCAGCAGAACCTCGGATCTGAAGAAGGTGGAGGAAAAGGGCCACCCTCCATACAGGGTATCAGTAACCAAAACAAAACCTTCACTGAAATGGTGCTCAGGAGAAGCCATGAGTACATCACTGTAGTATCGACACGAGCAGCCCGCCCCCAAGGACAAGGGCAAGAGCAAGGGCAAGGGCAGGAACGATGTTTGCAGGTGGTTTCACTCATTAATCAGCGAACTTTCAGATGTGGGAGTTTTCCGTTTAGTGGGGACCGGGAAAACAATCCTGCTATATTAGTAGCGCTGATGGGCATAGATGCCTTAGAATCCCGTCTTTTCCCAGAGAAAGACTTCCCGGCCACAGTTCAGGAAGTGCCAGCACACGGTGACTGATGACTCCCACCTTTCCTACAGGTACAGACCAGCAACAGACTCACTCTCCCCATGGCTGAAGTACCTGCTGAACTGCCAAAGACCAAAAAGTTTTCTCTCTCCTTTTTCTTCCCCAACAGGCAGACAGACAGTCCCATCACATCAGGCCGAAAGGTGCGGGGGTGGGGGGGTGTCTTACTGGATTTAGCCAGCAGATCACAACAGCCAGGAGTCAGTTCCCATCCCAAACCAAAGACCCAGTGCCTTCTCCCGGGCCAGGCTGGAGACTTCTGCCAAGCCATGACCAGCGGTGGGAAAGGGCGGGGGGGGGGGGGGCAAGAACAGAAATTGTATCTTAAGAGTGTCCGGTGAAAGGTGTGTAAGACAAAGTTGCCCTGAGCATCCCTGGCTGTAGAGAGAGCCTGCTCGTGTAGAGACACCCGGCTCAGAGACCCGTTCAGTATTGGGAGAGGATGGGGATGTTTACAGAGCTCCTCCAAACTCGTATATCAATGAGCAGAGAGCCCCTGAGGAGGCAGACTTTTCTATTGCCAACTTCCCAAAGAGCACACAAGAAAATAGGCCGAGGCTGCTCAAAACCAGCTTGACTGGTTCTACAGAGAAGCCTCAGGTCTGCTCCGCCTTCCTTATGTTAAAAAGAAAAAGGTGGCTGGGAGCCAATCATTGAACACACCCCTCCTTTTCTCCTCTCCCCCTACCCCCCCTTCCTCTCCCCTCCTATCTGCTGTCCCTCCGGACTCAAGCAGCCATCAATACCAGTGTCTACCTTGCCCTCGCCTACCAAACCTGTGCCTACCCGGCTTCATAAGCCTAACACTAACCGTCTGAGGAGCAAAAGGAAATGCATTTGTTTCTGCCCCTTCTGCCCTCATTTTCTACTGGTAAATGTAGGGATACACGGAAGTAGGGAGAAAGAGTGTCTAGGGACCAAGAAACTTCAAACCCTCTAGCAAAAGCAAACAGAGAGGTGAAGGGATCTGGCTTATGTCTAGCCCCTAAAGCCCCGAGCAGGGCTAGTGGGCAAGAGAAAGAACTGGGATCCCTCTTTCTTTCTTTCTTTTTTTTTTTAATAAAGATTTTATTTATTTGAGAGAGAGATCACAAATAGGCAGAGAGGCAGGCAGAGAGAGAGGGGGAAGCAAGCTCCCTGCTGAGCAGAGAGCCCGATGCGGGACTCGATCCCAGGACCCTGAGATCATGACCCGAGGCGAAGGCAGGCACTTAACCCACTGAGCCACCCAGGCGCCGCTGGGATCCCTCTTTCAGCGGAGGATCAGTGGAAACCAAGAGGCCAGGTTCTCTCCTGGTGTGGTCTCCGAATCAGATGCACCCTGACAGCCCAAAAGACAGCAACGGCCAACTTAGCGGCCAACACCAAAAGGGCTGTGGTGGGGTGGCGACATTCTGCTCCAAGAGCTAGAGCTTTCAGAGTTAACGTCGGGAGAGATGGCCTCTTCCCATGCCAGAAGTGGAAATGGGTGGTTTCCTCCCCCACAAAGTTTGTAAAGGCTTACTCTTCCCTCTGCTGAGACAGAAGGGGAAAATGCACAGATAACACCGCAGTGACTCACTCGTGTTTGATGAAGGCTGCGAGAAAGCCTGGAGAATCCAAGCTAGAAGTGCAAAAAGGTACAAATGCTGGCATCTCCCATCAAGAGAAGGAAACCCAGCCACCTATCTGGTTTGTCACTTTGCGGAACTTCCGCTGGAGGAGGAAGCCTAGGTTTCAAACTCCGCCCACCCTTTCCCCATCACTCTCGGTTTTTGCTTTGCGAGGCAAGTGGCAAACCTGGCAGCACCACCGGCTCTGACAGAATCAAACCGTTTCTCCATCTCCTCTCACGGAGGCGGCCCTGGAGCCAGTCTACAGCTTAGCCAGGCAGCCGGGGGCGGGGCGGGACTGCCTACTGCAGGAAAGCCTCCTCGGGCCGTCTGGGAGAAGGAAGGACAACCACCCTCCTTGCCCTTTCCATCTGCTGAGGTTACTTCATCCCGGTCCATTACTAGGCTCCAAAGTGCTGCTGGGGGGAGGTGGGGTGGTGGAGAGTCCATTTAGCAGAGTTACCGTGGGGCCAAAGGTGGCGCCCAGCCCCCACCCCGCTTGTCGATAATGGGCCACAAAGTCTGAGGCTTGGCTGCACTCGAGGCATAAAATATTCATTCCAGTCGACACAATACAAAGTCAAGGAAGCTCCTGGGAGAAGAGAAAGGCCAGCCAGGTGGCTAAGTGCGCAATGGGAAAGCGTTCATGGAGGAACGGGTTAGTCCTGGTCAAACGCCCACCGAGAACTGGGTTTTTCCATCCAAAGGGGAAAGTGTACAGTCGGAGAAGTTTTTGCCTTCCAAGAGCTCTAACCATGCAAACCTCTTGGGCATATTCTCAATTTTTTCCCGTCTCACTGGCATCAGTTAAGACACTGACAGGGAAAAGAATCTTGGGCCCAATCTCTGGTCACCATCTGAAAGGTGCAGCCATTCCCTGTGCAAACTTGATGTTAATCTAAAGCAGACCAAGTTTCAATGACTCTCTTGTATCCATCTGTTTAGCTACTTCTCAAAGTCCACAGATGAGAGAAATTATTACAATTCACTCGGTGGTTACCTTTACTGGGTTCAAAGATTATGGTACGGTGAGCAACTCTGCGAGCTCCCGACTCCTACAGCCCTTGCTCTTACAGGGCCTCATTCTAATTTCTAGGGCCATGCAGGAAGTGAGAATGTCATCCACCCACACCTCTGACCAGATGGTAGCACCACTAAGGAGCCCTCGGCCAGAGTCAAAGGGCAGAAGTCAGAGTCTGCACCCAGAGCACAGTGCCGCACAGCCCCCAGGACACATCAGGGAAATGAGAGCCAACCCAGCTCTCTGCTAGAGTCGACGCTAAAACCAAATTATTCAATGCAATGTTCAGCCAGAATCAACACTGGCATCCGAGGGATGTGTGTCTGGAGTGGCTCAGTTGTTCTTTACAGGATTCTTTGAGTTAGGTTTGCTCGCTTCAGCCAGACTTCCACACTCCTCTTCCTAGAACCACCCAAAAGAATAAACACCACCGCTCGCTCCCCAGCAGAATGACAGCGACCCCCTCCCTTGCCCACTGCGGCCGAAGCAGGGCTGGTAGTGAAAGGCTCCTGCTTTCTGTCAGAAGGCCTCCCTCCTGGTTCCTGAGGCCCAGGGCTGGGGCAGGTCTGAAGCCAGTCGGCCCTCTACCAGGTGTAGCTACCGGAAGCTCTGGCCAGCAGCAGGAGAACTCTGGAAGCTGGACCCCCTCCACACTGGCCCATTACTGGCGCCCCGGCTGGGAGACAGTCACCTTGCTGATTGCTTTCACCGCCGCCAAGCCTCCGGGCCGGCAGAGCCATTTGGAAAAGAAGCGGACGGAAGGCTCCGCTCGCAGACGGAGAATCAAAACTACCAGCCCCAGGTCACAAACCCTCCTTCTGCAAATGAAAGAAGTTTACGGCTGAGAGAAAGCACATCTGCAACCAGGTGTCAAAAAACCATCTCTGCGATGACAGGGCTTGACTCTCTTTTATCTCCCACTTTCCCTGCGAGAAGCAGAGTCGACAGCAAAGAGGCACTCTCCCTGCAACACGAGGTTTATTTTTATGCTTCCACATTTTCTGTGTGTGTGTGTGTGTGTGTGTGTGATGTGTGTTTAATTCAGATGTGATCAAAGAGCTCCTGGAAACAGCTACTCATCAGCCCCATGTTTTAATAAAGAAAGGGGGAGAGGAAGAGCAAAAAGGGGTGGGAGCTTGAAGACAACCAGGAGAGTTTGTTTGCCTACTTCCTGGTGAAACCAGTGTAAGTAATTTAAACCTAAATACGGCGAGAGAGCATCTTTGTGGGGAAGCAATCAGCCCAACCAAAGTCCTCGCTTTTTATTTTACGTTATGGCTTTACTGCAACGACTGAACTTCCGGGACCAGAATCACAACAGGACCAGAGGCTTTCTTGCTTTTTACCTGGTGGCACCATCTACTCTAAAGGAGGCCAATGCTTCTGGCATCCCTGGCCTCGTGACCAGGAGGACTGCTACTTGTCTTTTTCCTTGTTTTGAAAAATACAGGCATCTGCCTGGGGTAGGTGTATCCAAGCTTTTCCAATGACTGTGCTTTTACTGGGACGAGACTTAACGTCAAGTAGACAGCATCATCGGCCACCTTGAGAACGCCAGGAGAAGCGGGTGAAGCGGCTGGGGGGACCTTAGTCCATAAAGTGCAAACGGGATGAGTAATTCGTAAATTTGGAACAGGATGACAAAGTATGCAGCCACTGCTCCAGACTCCGTTATCAAAGAGCAGCTTGCATTCCCAAATGGTTCCCCCGATTACTGCTCTCACAAAATCAATGGGTGTGCACCGACTTCCTACTACGCGCTGAGCAGTCTGCGAGCCATGTAGGGAAGAGAGGAAATCAATGCACACATCATAAGAAAAAGACCACGGCGAGAATACATTTACATTTAGTAAACAGCACAAAGAAACCACATTGAGGCAGTCTGTACTCTACTTTGCTGAACACAATGCCCCCCCACAGCCTCGGCCAGAAAGCAGGCACGGCACCGCCACTCCCCACATGCCTGAGGGTGTCAGTCAGTCACTTGGCCTCCTCCTACCAGCTCGTAATCAACAGTCTGGGAAAGTTCTCCGGTTTAGCAGGGTTTACCTGCTAAGACAAAGGTGGTGATAGGAAAAGGACTGGAACAGGCCACCTCAGGAGGGCCTAGAAAAAGCGGTTCCCAGCAAGGAGACTAACAGCTGGCAAACGAGGGCGAGGCTGGGAGACACAGACCACACTCCGGTTTCCAAAGACCTCAGTCCCATGCACAGCCAGTTGCAAAACCCAGTGATGAAACAGAAATCCACCGGGCCTCCCTCTCAACTCGTTTCACCCCCCAGAAGCAATGAGTCCATCAGCAACAAAAGGGTCAACCGGTGCAAAGAAAAACTCGGGCCAGAACTCCTCCCGAGTTCCTTACTGCCCAGGTGACAGATCGAGGGAGGGGGACACAAGAGAAAAACGCAGGAAAACGCAACGAGGGCAGATTTTCCAGGGAAGGATGTGAACACGCAAGAGAATAGAACAACACTCTACCGAGCTACGAAGAAAGAGCGCAACAAGAGGAAAACATAAAGGATGTCGTAAGGGAGAGGATGCAGAAAGGCAGCTGCAGCCCCAGGGGAGAAGAGCTCCTTTTTCAAGTCAAGTTTTTCAGGGCCTAGTAAAGTTCTCCACCGACAAGGGTGAGAAGGAGGCAGGGGACTCTCCCCAGAGCAGTTAGCAGTCAGCAAGGGACGGGGCGAAAGAAAGGGGAGGAGTGGAAAGTGGATGCCTCTGAGCTCACAGGTGAGGTGACACAGAAAACGCTAAAGCTTGGGTGACAGATGATAGCAGTGATTGCCAGGACGGGGGCGGGCGGGGGGCGGGGGGGGGCAGCGTAGCTCAAGAAACTAGAATACTGAGTGCCTGCCCCGGGAGTTACAAACACAAGCCAATCAGAAGGGACGGGATGGGGGCATGTGTGGGGCCAAGAAATATGATGTGAAGAAGGCAAGAGACTAATCCGGAGATGAAAGGCAACGCTGGGTAAAAGGTAGAGCAGGGAAGACCGGGTGAGGGTAGAGAAACCGGAAGGCATCAAGCAAGGAGGAAGAAACTGAGAAGTGACAGAACCAGGAGTGAAGACACAGGAAGGCATCATGGTTTGGTGGCAGTGTGAGAAGGCAGAAGGGCAAGGATGGTGACGGAGCGTGGCCAGGGAAAGGACTCAGCAACAGGTTGTACTGGCAGAGTGGGGCTGGGAGAATGTTCTCCTTCGGCAGGGAGCGTCCAGGGAGCAGGTCGGTAAAGCGCTCGGGGGAGAAAACAGGAAGCCCCGAGACTTAAAGCAAACCTGGGGGAACAGAACCCGAGGGATCCAGGCTCTGAAGGGAACCCTCCGGACTGGAACCCCAAAGACAACCTGTGGGAAAACTATGCGCATGACAGCAGTCTGGGAAACACGGAAGCAACAAATGCCAGCGCGAGGCACCAGGGAGCTCCTGGAGAAAAGAAGGGAAAGTGATGAGCAAAGAGTAGGCGAACCATTTGGAAAGGTGATGAGGGTGGAGCTGGTGGGTGCAAGCATGAGGGAGATCACAATTTGGAGAAGGAAGGGGGGGGAAGGCTGGGGAACTGGAAGAGGACAGGGATCGAGAACACTCCGGGGCAGGGACCCTGAGGGTGATAAGCAGGGACTGGGAGAACCGGTGCGGGAGGAGGAGAAGCAAGACTAGAGAGATGGAGGAAGGGGTGGACGACGATCTGGGGCAAATCGCGGGGTGCTCTTCGAGGAGCGGGAGGGTGGCGGCTTTAAGCGTGGGTGGAGGAAGACCAGAAAGGCCCCTGAGAGAAAAAGGGAAGAGAAGGGAAAGCTAGGGAGGTAACACGGAAGAGCGCAGGAGGGCGGTGAGGGGAGGGGAGGGGGGTCAGCAGAAAAGAGCAAGTGTGCAGCTTGGAGTCAGGACGAGGTGGGTCCCAGGACAGGACTCAAGAGGGGGATGTGCGAGGCCGAGAGCCAGATGACAGGGCAGCCGAGGCTTGCAGGGTGGCAGCAGGGACACGAGGAGAGCAGAGGAGGGAGGAGGCTCTGCAAGGTGCAGGGGCCCAGCCAGAGAATTCGGGGAGCCCTCGGGGCTCCTTACCTGCTCCGTGTCCCTCTCGTTCAGCGTGGGTAGGGGGGTCCGGGCGCTGGACATGGCGCCGGTATCTCAGGGGAGGGAACCGAGAAGCTTGGAGGAAGGGAGGGAAGGGAAGGCGCGGAGCCCGGCCGGGCGGGGCTTCTCACAGCAGGGGCACCCGCCGCATGGGCCCCGGCCGGGGGTGCGGGGAGGCCGGGCAGCCGCTCACGCCAGCCCGGGGATGCGCCGCTCGGGCTAGGCCGCGCCGGCTCCGAGCGGCTCCGGACCGCACCCCCCCGACCCCCGGCTGGGCTGTGCCGCCTTTCGGCCGGGCCGCGCCGCTCCGCCTACTCTCTGCCGCCGCAGCCGGCCGCCTGCCTCGCTCCTCCCCTGCCCTCAGCGGCACTGCTCCGCTCCCGGCACACAGGCAGCCGCCGCCGGACCTGCTGCTCCCAACATGGCCGCCACCACCGCCGGCCCTCGGCTCTTTCCGCCGGCAGCAGCCGGAAACATCCGAAGCGGCGAGGAACGGGAGGGGGGCGCGCCTCCTCCTCTCGGCCGCGGGCTACGGGTGAATTCCGGAAACACCCGAAGAAGGTAACCCCCCGGGGACGCGCGCGCCGCCTCGATTCCGAAGCCGAGGCTTCGGCTCTGTTTACGGAAACCCACGAAGCCACTCGGGAGACTCCAGCCACGCCCATAGGCCTTTCCCCGCCCACTTCAGGCAGGCTCGCTGAGGTTTCCGGAAACACCCGAAGTGGCGCCGCGTGCAGCGAGCCGGCCACGCCCCCGTCCCGCCCCTCAGCCCACGGCAGTCGTCGGCCATTTCCGGCAACACCCGAGGCCCTGCGAACCCCGAGTTCCCTCGGGTAGTGCCCAGAGCCTGACTCTTCGTTTCTTTCCGTCAGTTTCCGGGCCTTTTCAAACCTCCAACCGGGAGCGCGGATCACCTGCGCACGTTATCATTTGACTAAATAGAAAATAAGGCTGTTAGCATCCCAACGATTGGCATCCTTTGGTTGTAAAGCAACTTCCCTGTCTGCGTGTCTGCTCATCAGTCTGCCAGTCCCTCATAAAACCCGTCTCCTTTATCATCCAGCCTATCAACATGTGTGTCACTTGTCAAGTGCAGCGTTATGACCTACCTAGCAGGCTTCACCTGCCATCGTCTATCTGGGCTTCTCTTTATCCATACACCCCACATCTAGTCCGCAGTGTCCCCTAAGGTCCGGGGCGGGCACCAGCTCAGGGTCCTTGGCTCCCGGCTGTGGGAGGCTGCGGGGGTCTCCCCCAGCCCTGCATTCCAGCCCCAGCTTGGTGGAATGAAAAATACGACGTGATCTTGGAAAGATTACATAACATCTCTGAGTTTAGGCTTCTTGACGTCCTTATATTAAGAGAATTCATGCCTTTGTTCCAGGTTTGACATTCCAAATAACGTCTTTGAATTCCACTTACCTCTTTTTTAAAATTGTTCAAAATAGCACAAAACGACATTGCACTATGGTAATACTGAGTCACGCCAGTTACCTTTTAAAATACCCCTGTAAGGTAAGGCAGAGGAGACAGTCGCATCTTAATTCATTTTTCATTTATCCCTCCTAAGACCAGAAAACTCACAAAAAAAAGAAACTGGTTGAAAATGAGGATTCCTCAGGATGGAGAAGTTCCCTTCCTTTCCTGGACTTCAGTTTCATCAATAAAGTGAGGTCTCCTATCTTTTGAGAGCCCCCACCTCCAAAAGGAAGTTCACTCTTCACTTCCCCCTAGTCTGTCTCACCAGGGCAAGGCAGTAGGATGGTTTCATTCCTCCAGCTCTGAGCTGCCCCCCACCCATTGTACCCTGGACCTGTGGGAACTTGCCCCACCCCCACCCCAGGGCTCAACAGCAGCTTAAGGTGGCCAGAAGCCAGAGTCCCCACAGGAGCCCAAGACCAGGCTCAAGCAGCAAGTCCCCAAAGGTACAGGGGGAGAGAGGCCCCAGGAATTATGGGGAAAGGTGCTAGATGGACCTCTGACACTTGACTTTCAACTCCCATCTTGAGCAGAGCCCTTGGCCAAGTCACGCAGAGAAATAGGCAGCTGGACAGATGCAACAAACAGCATATGGAGTACTTTCTAAGGCAACAGGTGCCACCTACGGTGCTCCAGCACACCTCCTCATGGACCATTCTGGGTCCAGTCAGGCGCCCCGTCATTGAGGAAGAAGGAGCACAGAAGGAGGTGCGAGGGAAAGAGAGGAAGAGGTGAGGCGGGAGGATAGTCCAATACCCCCCACCCCAAATTCATCTGGAAAATCCATGAGAATCATCTGCCCTCTGGTGGCCAAAGGGAGACACACCGCTGATTCCTGTGCCCCATACCACTCCCAGGCTTGGGTCTGGAAAGTAGGGAAAAGGGGGAAAGGGTTTGCAAGAGCAAAGGAGGGTGCCCTGGGGTCTTTCCTGGCCATGTTCTTGTCTAAGCAAACTCTACCTCCTCCATGCTTCTAAGTCACTCCAGTTTTCACCCCTGCCTTCTGTCCCTGAGCGCCCACCCCTACTTCACCCATCCCCTCCTCTTCCTCACAAGGCTGCCCAACTGGTCTCCGTGCCCAGACTCCCTCCAAGCTAATCCGACCAGATGTGCCAGAATAATCTGCCTAAAATCCAGCTCCAATGACATCTCTGCCCTACTGGAAGGCTCTCACCAGCTCCCATGTGAGATCGGCAGAACTGGCTTCCTGGGCCTGGAAACCACGCGGTCCCACAGACCGCTACTCTTAGAAGGGCCTTGAGTTTGATTTAATACTCTGCTGTCACCCTCTTGAAATTTTACCAAGGGGGCCCTGCATTTCCATTTTGCACTGGGCCCCACAAATTTGGGAGCTGCTCCGGGTGGTAAGAAAAGTGTTAGCTTGCATTCAAAGCTTTGCACAGTCTAGCCTCAACTTAACCTTGCTTGGTATCACTGGTGGACACAACCCCCCCAAGTTCCTGCCCGGCCACCAAGCTCTCTCACCGTGTTCTGTTCCACCGTGGGCTCCCAGATGGACTTCAAGATTCAATTCAAATGTCACTTTCTCAAATCCCCCAACTTATCTAGTTCCCCTCAAAGATTAGTTATTGCCACACAGCTACCCCTCTTCAATCTGCAAACTCATCCATTCACGAATCTCTATGGCGCCCCTACTATGTTCCAGACATTGTTCTAGGTTCCTCAGGTAGGTCAGTGAACAAAATAGACAAAGATCTCTGCCCTTAGGGAACTTAAATCTCAATTACAGGAAGACAGACACCAAGCATATAACAGTAAGGATTAAGGGCTATGGGAAATAAAAATGGTCAGCTAAGGATGATCAGGATCGCAGGGGTGAGTGGGGAGAGTATGAGTTGCGTTATTAAGGTCGTCAATGTTGGCCTCACCCAGAAGGTGACACTAGACACTTACAAGAGGTGAGGGAGTGAGTATCTGTGGGTATCTGGGGGAAGAGAATTCTAGGCAGAAGGGAAGGCCAGTGCAAAGGTCCTGAGGCAAGAGAACAAGAAGGCCACTGGGACTGGAGTAGAGAGGGAGTGCGTAGTAGGAGAAGAGAGCAGAAAGACGTCATGGAGTCTGGCCTGGTGGACCAAGCTCTGGCTTTCCCTTGGCATGGATGCGGAGCTGCTGCGGGGACATGATCAGACCATCTGCTGAGTCGAGAAGAGGGTAAAGCAGAAGGGCAGGTGCAGAAGAAGCCTGGAGACCAAGAAGGAGACTTTTAGGATAATTCAGGGATGAGTTAACAGTGGCTTGGAGAGGAACAGCAGCAGTGGATGGAAGTGAGAAGTGGTTGGCTTTGGGATGTATTTGGAAGATAGGGTTGTTGGGATTTCTGGATGGATTGGCTTAGGGGGTGTGTGAGAGAGGAATTAAGGGTACTTCCAAGTAGTCTAACCTGACCAAAACAAAACAAACACAAAAAAAGACATGTACCACAGGCCTCAGACCAGGTAGAAACCGACCAACAGGACCAGGGTTCCAGAGAAGTCATGAAGCCCTCTGGAATCAGGGAAGGCAGGGGTTGTGGGATTCTCAGCCCCAGTGGGCACAAAGGGGTTAGGGTAGCACTCGCACTGGGCAGTGGGTCAGTGGACAGTGAGGAAAGAAGTCAAGGGGAGGGAGGGTGCTCAAATGGAAGACATCCTTATTCTCACTGCTCTGAAACAAGACACTTCATCTTTCTCCTCCCAAACACCGGAGCCAGAGCACACTCATTCCCGGCAGGCCACTCTCCACGCTGGGAGGCAGGGACCAGAATTACTCTCTGGTCAAGAGTCCAATGTTTGCGGTGAGGCAAGACCCACGGATGCCCTCTGACTCACCACAGACACTCCCATCTTGCAGAGCATTATCCTATTTTTCTTGGTGTCTCTGAATTTCCATCATGCATTTTATCACCATGCCCAGATGCCACACTGAAGTCGGGGCATTTCAGAGATGTTGGAGTGTGAGAACCAAATGCCCATCTGAGCACTCCTGGACTAGAATATTCGTTATCAGTGCCCCTGCCCAACTGCCCCCAGGGCTGGCCCTACCCTTCGCATTCCCCTTTCTTTCTTGGTTTTGCTAACACGCATTGAGAGCTGGGTACCCTGTGGACGCTATCTCAGTAAGGATGAGCAGGAGGCACGGTTATTTCCCCCAGCTTATTCATAAGGAAGTCAAAGGGTAGAGAAGCTCACTTCCCTGTTGCGGAACTGTTGTGGGACTAGAGGAGTCAAGTTCAGGTGTCATCGCCAGAGGGGCTTCTTAGTACTTCTGTCATCTTAGGCAAGCCTCCTAACCTCTCTCTACCTTAATTTTCCCATCTTTTCAATGGGGAGAATAAAAGTACCTACTTCATGAGGTTGATGGGTGAGGATATGAGTTAGTATAGGAAACGTGTGTAGACAGAGCCCGGTGGAAGGCCGACGCATTGTGTGGGATGCTGTTATTATAAGGCATCATCTAACCAGCCTCCCTGAGTCTCCTTTTAATTCTCTCTGCCATAACCTCCCCGCTTCCCTGGAGAACAACACGGGACTAGAAGTAAGAGAGCCCATTCTGGTCGCAGCTCTGTTGCTAATGGATCACGTGAGCCATTAGGCAACTCCCTTCCCCCTTTGAGGTCTCAGGCTCCTTGTCTGTATGGTGAGGGGGAGCTGGACTGGCTGCTGTCTATGGGGTCATCTATAATGGTATCATCTGAATGTCTGTGCCCCCCCACCCCAATCAGGATTCCTATGTTGCAATCCTAACCGCCAAGGTGATGGTGATGGCCTTGGGAGGTGATGAGGTTGTGAGGGTCGAGCATGACCTACTGGGCAGAATGGGGTTGGTGCCCTCCTAAAAGGGGCCCCACAGCCCTCCCCAGTCCCTTCCTCCAAGTGAGGACATAGCAAGAAGACTGCCTTCTGTGAGCCGGGAAGCAGGCTCTGAATCTGCCAACGCCTTGATCTTGGACTTCCAGCTTCCAGAACGGTGAGTAATGGATTTGCTGTTTATAAGGCACGCGTCTATGGTATTTTGTTACCACAGCTCGAGGTCTATGACAGTCTCCAAAACCCAAACCCAGCAACCATATCCCTCTCACCCTTCCTCAGCCACGGCCGGGGACCGCCACGCCTGGGGAGGAGGGGATGGTGTCCCTGTCAGCCTTGCTCGGTGTGGTCCCACTGAGATGGGATGACCAGTGTGAACCACCCTGGGGGAAGGGTGGAAGGGGAAGGGACATCAGGCAGAGAACCCACCTTCGGAGTCTGTTCTCCTGGGAGGAAGTACCCTTTAAACCAAGCCCTGCTCCCACACTGGGTCACTGTCCCTGGGCAGCATTGTGCTGCCACTGTCGCTGTCACTGAAAAGGCTGGGCATCCTGGATGGAGCTGAGTGGCCACGTTGGCAGAGGTCCCAGGAGAAGCCAAGGAGAAAATGGCAGGGGCGGTTTTTCACAGGGCTCAGAGGGAGCATGGGACCTGGAGGGAGTCGCACGGAAGGCTTCTCAGGGGAGGTGACCCTGAGTCTGACTCCAGGGATAAGCAAGCTCTGCAAGGAAGGACTGGCAGAAATCAGAGCAGCCTGGGGCGACATGAAGAAGATGGGTCCTTAAGGAGTTCCCATCTCAGGAGGATGTCTGATGGGCCTTGGACTTGCCGACTTGGAGCTGGCAGAGGGAGTTGGTACCAGCTGGTGTCCAGCGCTCTAATTGGCTTCCTGGAGGAGGCGGGTAGCAGGCTGAGCCAGACTCATCCGTGTGCGGAGATGATTCCCCCTAGCATCCACGGCTGCAGAGTCACAGCCAGAGCCATCACGCAGGGTGTCTGTAGTCGAAATTCCCGCTTTCCTCCCCTGCTGCCTTCCCTGGGAAGAAGAGCCCGAGCTCCAAGGAGAGCAGGGACATTCTGTGGTTCCTGGGAATGTACTTGGCGCCTCCTGCAGGGCCTGGATGTAGCAGGCATCTGTGAACCCTTCGGGAATGAAAGCCACAGAGCTTCGGCTGGCCTTGTCCCCCTCTGCCCAGAATGCCCTTTCTCCATTGAACTGCATGGCTCCCTACTTAAATGTCCCCTCCCGAGGAAGGCTTCCGAACATGTCAAATGGTGTTATAGGGGTGCATTCCGAACGGAGCCAAATTCCGAATGGAGGAAATTCTGCTCACAGACCAAGCCACCATATTCTTAAACAAGAAAAAAGAAACAAGACCAAAAAAAAAAAAAAAGGAAAGAAAGGCTGTCACAGGTTGAGATGCAATGTATGGACCTGACTTGCGTCTGATTCAAACAGATCAGCTGTGAAAAGAAGCTCGAGGAAGACTTCCGGAGAGGGGCTGCACACCTGTGTGAGCGCAGTTAGCCGCTGCCCATGCAGATACGATCAGATGGCAGATGTCATGGCATGAGTATTTTTACCACAGTTAGAAAATTAAAAACAAAGAGACGTTCATGGACCTGTTGGGAAATATGAACACTGACTGGATATTAGATGTCATTAAGGGATTATTAATTTTGCTCAAGGATTTTATTTATTCATCTGAGAGATAGCGCAAATGAGGGGAGGGGCAGAGAGAGGAGGGAGAAGCAGGCTTCCTGCTGAGCAGGAAGCCCAATGAGGGACTCGAACCCAGGACCCCGAGATGCTGACCTGAGCTGAAGGCAGATGCTTAACCCACTGAGCACTCTGGGCGCCCGGGGATTATGAGTTTTTAGAAAAAGATTTATATATTTATATTTAGAGAGAGAAAGAGAGAGAGATTGGGGGGAGGGGCAGAGAGAGAGGGAGAGAGAAAATCTCCAGCAGACTGGCTGCTGAGCATGGAGTTTGACGGACTTGGGGCTCAGTCCTGGGACCCTGAGATCATGACCTGAGCTGAAATCAAGAGTTGGATGCTCAACCAACTGAGCCGCCCAGATGCCCCGTTTTTTTTTTTTTTTGTTTTTGTTTTAATGTAGGCTCCATGCCCAGTGTGGGGCTTGAACTCATGACCCAGGTTCTACTGACGGAGCCAGTCAGGTGATTATTAATTTTTATTTATTAATTTTTATTTAATTTTAAGGGATTATTAATTTTACTTAATTTTAATTTTAATTAATTAATTTATTTAAAAATTTATTTAAGGGGCGCCTGGGTGGCTCAGTGGGTTAAGCCGCTGCCTTCGGCTCAGGTCATGATCTCGGGGTCCTGGGATCGAGTCCCGCATCGGGCTCTCTGCTCCGCAGGGAGCCTGCTTCTTCCTCTCTCTCTGCCTGCCTCTCTGCCTGCTTGTGATCTCTGTCTGTCAAATAAATAAATAAAATCTTTAAAAAAAAATAAAAAAAATAAAAATTTATTTAAAAACTTTTTTTACTTATTTATGACAGAGAGAGAGAGTGAGACAGGTAACACTGGCATGCAGGAGCTGGAGAGGGAGAAGCAGGCTCCCCACCCACCAGGGAGCCCGATGTGGGGCGGGATCCCAGGACTTTGGGATCATGACCCGAGCTGAAGGCAGATGCTCAAAGACTGAGCCACCAGGCGCCCCTTTATGTTTTTTTTTAATTATTTTTTAAAGATTTATTTATTTATTTGACAGACAGAGATCACAAGTAGGCAGAGAGGCAGGCAGAGAGAGAGGGGGAAGCAGGCTCCCCGCTGAGCAAAGAGCCCGATGCGGGGCTCGATCCCAAGACCCTGAGATCATGACCTGAGCCGAAGGTAGAGGCCTTAACCCACTGAGCCACCCAGGCACCCCCCCTTTTTATTTTTTTTTTAAAGATTTTATTTATTTATTTGACAGAGAGAAATCACAAGTAGGCAGAGAGGCAGGCAGAGAGAGAGAGGAGGAAGCAGGCTCCCTGCCAAGCAGAGAGCCCGATTCGGGACTTGATCCCAGGTCCCTGAGATCATGACCTGAGCCGAAGGCAGAGGCTTAACCCACTGAGCCACCCAGGCGCCACCCCCCCTTTTTTTTTTTAAAGATTTTATTTATTTGACAGACAGAGATCACAAGTAGGCGGAGAGGCAGGCAGAGAGAGAGAGGAAGGGAAACAGGCTCCCCACTGAGCAGAGAGCCCGACACGGGGCTCGATCCCAGGATCCCGGGATCATGACCTGAGCCGAAGGCAGCGGCTTTAACCCACTGAGCCACCCAGGCGCCCCCCCCTTTTTTTTTAAATATTTTATTTATTTGCCAGAGAGAGAGCGAGAGAGTGTGAAAAGTACAAGCGGGGGAGTGGCAGACTCACTGCTGAGCAGGAATCCTGATGTGGGACTCGATCTCAGGACCTTAGGATCATGACCTGAGCCGAAGGCAGACGCTGAATGACTGAGCCACCCAGGCATCCTGGGATAATTAATTTTTAAAGTGTGATATTGATGTGTTTCACTGAAGATTGCCTCTTAGAGATACAAGCAAACCTATTTACAGATGAAACGACAACCTGTCTGGGATTTGCTTTAAAATAATCCAGAAGGGAGGGTGTCTGGGTGGCATTTCCTGGAAGGCATTTTCTGGAAAAGGGACAAGGGAGGAGCAGGACTCGCTCCTCCTCAGAGCCCTCAGCTTGGTGCCCAGACACTGTCACCTGGGACGCTGAGATGAGCACCCTTCTGCGTCTGCTTGAAGCCCCTTCAGTTGGTACTGCCGGCTGCAAGGTAGGATCGCAGCAGGTGCTAGGCCAGGGGGAGGGCGGTGCTGTGGACATCGGCATGGCGAGGGCACTGGGCACCCCCATCTGAATGTAGAAGAGGTGTTGAGCGGTCATCATCGTGAATGACCTTCCCCACTGCCATTCCTACCTCTCACCCTCACCAACCGACCGCAGGTCCCCAGGCTCTCTGGGGAAGAGGTCTCAGTCCTCCTGAAGCAGAAATAGGCCATGCAGCTCAGGACGAGAGCCCAGGGGTCAGACAGATCCAGGCTTGGCCTGGCTCTGCTCCTTTGCCAGCTCTGGAATGGCGGGCAAGTCACCTTGTTTGTCCTGCTGGGCCCGACCCCTCACCTGTGTAATGGGCCCAGTGTGGGGGTGACCCACAGTGGAGACAGGCCGGTGTCCTGTCTGTGCTCAGTTCTTAGCTTGCTGCCTGCCCCCAGGGGCCTTCAGTCCTGTCTGTGGAATCCGAGCCCTGCAGGGTGCTCGCCCAGCCCCTGGGGCTCCTGCCTCCTCGGGCCGCCCAGATGTGGGGTCTTTGGAGACCAAAGGCGCTGACAGGGCTGCTAGGGAGACCGGAAGTCCTGTGCCGCTGCCTCCTGTCAAGGCTGCTGCTGTGCCTGCCAGCAGCAGACCCACTGAGTGGGTGGCCCAGGCAGGTCAGATGGTGCCTCCTTTGGGGGACGCAGAGAGGCTGCGGTCCCATCACAGATGCTCTCCCACTCCAGCTCCCCATCCTTCTACCACACTTCGGGGGTGTGAGGGCTCTGCGGTCTCACCAGCTACCCAGCTGTATGCGGGCAGTGGGGGGCGATGGCCAGATCTGCGGCGGGGAAGAGGGAGGGAGGTTGGACTGCGGGAGCTGCGGAGGCTGGACCGGACGGGCGAAGCAGCTGGGGTGCCCCGCAGGGCCCAGCCAGTGTCTTCTCTTCCCATCCACACCCTCACACACACCAGTTTCTCTTCGAGGAGGGAAGAGGCTGCTTCCTCTTTTGTCTTGGACCAGTTTGAGCTATACAGCTCTTACGGGTATCCAGAAAGATCGCCCCATCCTGGACCCCGAGAAGGGCAGCTGGGAAGAGCAGGAGGCAGCCTGTTTCAGAGAGCAAACGGGACTAGAGGCAAGGGTGTCAGGAACTGGGGACAGTGGCACCTTCGTCCCTGACCCCTTCACTCAACGTCGTGATGGGGCTCAGCATCACACCTGGAGAAAGTTGCCACCAGCAGCTCCTGGGCACTGACTGCGCTCGAGGCTTCCTTGTCTGGGCAGAGCCGCAGCAGCATCTGGCCTGGGGTTGGGGGAGATGGCGAGGGCGGGGGGGGACACACTCTTCTCCCCACCACTCCCCGGAAACCCAGAGATGCCCACTGGGAGCTCCCAGCCCCACACACTCACAGTCCCTATGGTCCTGGCCGAGGCTGGACAGACCCTTGGCAACCAAGATGTGGGGATGAAGTCACCGGACAGTCGTGCCACTCGCAGCCACGGCGGCCATGACCCCTGTGAGGGGAGCCATGTGCACTTTGCGGGCCGGGCGCACAGGAAGATACACCAAGAGGGCACTTGACAAACATTTATTGAGCACCTACGATGTGCCAGGCCCCAAGCAGGGTCCTAGGAAAACAAGGTCAACGCTGCCTGGTCCTTGCCCGAAAGGAGCTCACAGTCTAGTGGGCTGGCCATCGATCTTCATACATGAACAGCAGCGAAGGGGCATTGGACGTCACGATTTTACAGCGCACTTGAGACATTTTCTCAATTGTCAACACCCCGCGCGACACAGCCACAGTGAGTTAAAAGCACATTGGCATCAGTGTAAACAATTACACGATTGCAAGGACAGAAAGACATCACCTGCGATGACTCACATTTGTTATTTCAAAGCCCAATGGGCAGCATTAGTTACTAGTTATTCCTTCCTGTTAGTGGGATGGAAGTTCTACCCATTTGTAGAAACAGGGGTGGAGACACAGGGGAGCTGCGGGGCCCACCTGTCACACACTGGGGAAGCCACCCCACACCCATCTACTGCCTGTTCTCCACAAGCCACGCCCATGCCTTTTAATCCCCTGACTAGGGCCCCACATCCTCTCGCTCCTTCTCCCAAGCTGGTCAGACGGGGAGACGGGACCACGGGGAGACGGGACCACGTCCCAGGAAGCAAGCCCGCGGAGATCGCCCACACCTGGCCCACACCAGCTCAGAGAAGCACACGGCACGGTGTAGTGGGCTCATACCCGGATACTCCTGGAGTTAAAGAGGAGCTTTCCGGTTAATCTCAAAACCTGACTGGGTCAGTGTGGCGGGCGAACTCCCCCTCTGGAGTCCTCCCTTCTTCCCGGATGCACAGAATTTATCAGGAGACGTGAAGCCGCCCAGAGCAGGGACCGGACTGTCCCAATGCTCCAAGTGCCTCTGGATTCTAAAGGCGACAGTGGGGTCTGGGGTCTGACAGGGAACTCCCCGTTCCCTTCTCACAATGAGAGAGAAACAAAATCCCACAGAGATCTGGGCTGTGACACTGGTTTAGAGGGTAAGGGGTCTGGTGAAGAAACCCAAAGTGGGCCACCTCTTGGTCCAGGGAATGGGGCAAAGGAGGGCATCTAATGAAGCCAAGGAGAGGGCGGCTTGGAGCAGGGTGCCAGGTGCCCACCTCCTCATCTGGGGGCCAGGAACGGGAGGCAGGCCACCCCCTGCAGGCTGGCCACAAACTTTTCAGCTTAGAAGGGTCGGCAACTAGGGTCGGCATGGCGTCCCCCCACCACGGTCTCTCTTGCACAGAGACGTACCAAGGGAGTCAGAAGGTCCAAAATGTTAAAGAGGTGTTTGTGACCCCATTTCAAGGCCATGGGGAAGGGCTGAGGTGTCGCCCTGTGACCGGTACCGACTGGGCCCAGGTCCTCCAGCCAATGGTGCCCTGCCGCCTGGCCCTGGTCTGCCCTCCCACCCCTCAAGGTGGCTCCAGGAGACTAGATATCCTGTTAGCAAATCCCTTCCCCCAATGATGGCCCAGACGGAACGCTCTTAATAAAAAAAAATAATTTATTGTCAACAAAGGAGATATATACAACAGGAAAATAGGTGAAAAGGAGGGAGTGAGTGAACAAAACCCCCAGGTGGGCTGCTCGGGCCTCCTGCAGGGATGGAGCGGGAAGAGGTAATGGAGGCCTCCTGGTTTAGGAGCCTGAACAGGTGGGGGAGGAGAGGCGTCCCCCGAGGTAGTGGGACTCAGTTCAAACCCCATCGTGACCACCTCTTGTGTAAGGCACTGTGCCAAGGGAGAATGGTGGGGGGTTAAGAGGGGGAAAGGAGGGGGGACAGAGAGGTCAGGGTGAGCGAAAGGGTGGGGGTAGGTGTTCTCCACAGGCCCAATGCCGTACCGCACGACAGCCCTGAGGCCGGCCTTGCCCATCTCAGGGCCTAGCCTTGCGCCTTGCCAGGGGTAGACACCTTCCATTGCCCCCAAGTAGCAGTAAATGCTGCCCCCCTCCCCCCCCGCCCGTCCTCTCCTCCATCCTGCCTTGGCACCTGGTTTAACTCTCTCCATCAGGTGGCCGAGCCGGGGCAGCTCTGAGTGATAAGCCAAAGGGGGACCCTGCCTCCTCCCTCCCTCCCTCCCCGGGAAAGCGAGAGCCTACACACCACCCCCTGCCTCTGGCTGGCCCCCCACAGTGGTGCTGGAGTCTGACAGAACCGCCGGCCAGTTTGGGGTGTCACCTGCTCCCACACTCTTGGCGCCTTGGGGGTGCTTGGACCAGTCTTGCAGGAGGCTGACTGCCGGGGGCTCCTCCATCCGTACGCGGATAACCTGCAGATCCAGTGTGCCGCGGAGCCCCGGAGGGGGAGCTGGGCAGGGATGGGAGCAGAGAGCAGAAGTCAGGGCCCTCCGGACCCCCACTGCAAGGATGCCCCCCAAAGTCCTCTGCAAACCGCACCTCCACTCCCAGGCTTTCACTTCCACAGTCCGGGGCCTGGTATGAGGGGGGCCCAAGGCAGGAAGCCGCACTCCTGGTTCATCTGAGGACCATGACCAACCAGAAGATGAGGTCATGGGCTCTCAGGCTAAGTCAGACACAGCCCACGGGCTTCCTTCCCCACGTACTTTGGTGCAGGGATGCTCAGTGTGTCTACTCGCCTTGGCTCCTCCCTTCAGCTCACTCTGCTTCATCTAAAACTTCCTGGGCGCCCTAGCCTGAAGGCCTCTGCCCTGTGTGGGCACAGGGGGTGGGTGTGGGGAACCCCCCACCCGAGTAAGATGCAGCTGTGCCCGCCATGGGGCTCACGGACAGATCCGGAGGCTAAGGCGAGAGCCCCGCATGGCCTGCCCTGGGTTAGCATCCCAGTTCTGCTCTGAGAGCTTCCCTGGGCTCTTCCCTCCCATCAGGACCCACGCCGCGGGGATCAGACATCCGCCTCAGCAGTGCGGAGCAGCTGCTCTGAAAAGGCAAAACTGGGCCTTAGAGGAGAGAGCAGACTCCCCATGGCTTTCAAGCAGCCACACAAAATGTCCCCCGCCACACGGGCACGTGCTGAAGTACTTCACATTGAAAAGCAAAACCGAACACGGCGACTGCAACTGTCGGGATGTCTGTTTCGAGAAGGATCCACTTGTGGCATTCGGCCTACACTGTCTTCAGAGATGCGGTCTAACAGACGGCTGGGAAACTGGGCACGGCTTTGCTGTACAGTTTGCTGACATTCCAAACTCCGTACCAGCGGCCATCGCCAAATTCTGCTCTGTATCTGGGTAAGTCGGTCTATGTCTGACAAACTCAAAGCTCCGTGAGGACAGGCTGGATCCCAAGTTCAACAGCAAGTCAGTGGGCGCCCAGCCTGTGCCCGGCACGGCTCTGACCACTGGGGGTCCAGCAGCGCAGGGAGCAGACCACGCGGCCCTCCTGGAACTTCTGATCCCGCAGCGGGAGCCGATACAATCAATGAACGCAAGATGCGATGTGTTCCGTTCGGACGGAAAGAAAGGGAAGCAAGAAGACACACCAGGGAAGGGGACAGGATAGCGTGGAGGGCCTCGTGGAGCGGGTATGTGAGCAAAGATGTACAGAGAGAGTCCGCTATGCGGGTGGCCAGGGAACAGCATTCCAGCCAGAAGGAAGGGTGAGCACGAACGCCCCGGGGGCCGCCTGCCTGCCGTTGTAGGAACAGCAGGCCGGTCCCTGTGCAGAGCAGGCGGGCTGGCTTAGGAGAGTCGGGATCCTGCGGTGAGCATCCCTGGTCGCCATGGACTCTGGCTTTTTATCGGGAGTGTGACAGGAACAGCAGGGACAGCATCTAACTCAGTTTGCACCGGGGACCCTGGCTACCGTAGGCGAGGAGACCAGAGTGGGCAAAGACCAGAAGCTGGGAGGCCAGGGAGGAGGCCGTTAAGGAACCAGGCAAGAGATGGCTTGGACCAGGGGGGCCACAGCGGAGGGGGGTGACAGAGGAGGGTGAATTCGGAACCGATTTTGGAGGTGGGGCTAACACAATTTGCCAAGGGCTTGATGGAAACGGGAAGAGGATGATTCTGAGGGTTTAGCCTGAGCAAAGTGCTAAATGGAAAAGGGGAGAGGAGGCTGGGGAGGACGAGAGAGGCTGGGGGCAGGAGGTGGAGGGGGAGATTCAGTTTGGATAAGGCAGTTCCATAGATCTTCTGGACAACCACAGGCATGTCACCAGGGGAATCTGGGTGGGAGCTGGGAACACATGAACTTGGACTGGGTCCCTCCGGGAGTGAGGAAGGCCCTGCCCCAAGGTTGAGGCATCCAGTCCGTCACTTAACCACTCACTCACCGAACACGTAAGCAGCACCTGGACCCCATGCCAGGCTCTGGGGAGATCACAGGAAATGAAACAGATACATGTCCTGACGTGAAGCTACTTACACTCAAGAAAGAGGAGGAGAGAGAACCGTCAGATCTGACTCGGGGAGCCGCGTGTGAAAGGACAGGCTGGGGAAACAGAACATCCGGTGAAGCTGGATGGGGATCTGGCCAGTGGTCTGGGGAGCCCCAAGATCAGAGCAGATCTGGGAAGGAGGGAGGGACGGTATCATGATTACGGTCACATTGGGGAAAGGCAAGCACTGAGAAGTGACCGCTGGATTTTCATTTTAGGCAAGTCAATGGTGACCTTGCCAAAAAAAGCAATTTTAGCATGAGATGGGAGGATGGGAATAGGACGGAAGTGGCTCCCAGAGAGAGGCGGGCCAGTTAGTGTGGAAAATGCTCCCCAGCCTCGCTGAAAAGGTTTGGGAACAAATGAGACAGTGGCTAGGGAGGGATGAGGGGTCAAGAAGGGAGAAATCACAGCTTTGCATAGGCTGCTGGGTGAGATCTGGAGGAGAGGGAAACACGGACCGTGGACAAAGAGGAGAGAAGGAGGGACAGAGCGGCCAGCAGGGAGGGGATGGGCTCTAGCCAGGCATTGGGGCCCCAGGCTTCCCCAGCTGCAGCTTAGCCCCAGCAGCAGAGAGAAGGCTTGGAGGCTGGAGGGGGATAGGTACAGGTGGAAACACAGGCTGCCACTTACTAGGTGAGGGGCCCTGAGACAGGTGCCGTATCTCTTCGAGGCTATGTCCTCTTCTCCAAAATGGAAATCCTAACACTGTGTAACATGATTGTGGGGATTTAAGGAGACGGATGACAAGATGTTAATAGAGTTCAGCACGTGCGAAGAGTTCACGGACTTGGGGACTGCTCAAAGCAACGGAATTACATACTGGTTCTTTCTGGTAGCATGGAGGGCAGAGCTGAGAGTGGTGGGGAGGGGAGCATCAGGACAGTGAGGCCTGATGTGGGTTGGCCCTTCCAGAAAGCAGGCACGATCCGAGCCCCACGGCCGTGAAAGAGCAGGCCAGGAGGACTTATCAGTCCGGGGACAAGCTGAGCCCCCTTAGCACTCCAAACCCAGGGCTGGCCCCCCTCCGTGCTGGGGGCCCAAGCCCCTCTGCTTCTCCGGCTCCCGTCCCCCGTCCCCCGTCTCCCACACTTGTGCGTGTATGCGTACAAGCACAAACCATCTCCAGAGGATGGGCCTGGGTGCTTTTCTCTTGTTAAGTCTTGTTTCTGATCAGCAACTCTGAAAATGTCACTGCCACATGACAAGCGAGGGCGGCCACTATCCACCCTTCTTTCAGTAAATCTTTACGGAGGGCTTTCTTTGTGCCAGGCCCCATACCGGGTGCTGAGGATCCAACAGTCAACAAAACAAAGACCCTGTCCCTTGTGAAGCTCACACAGGCTCACACTCATGAGCAAAGGCATGCACGCACACGCACACCTTTGCCCTTGGTCCAGCCTGGAAGCATACCGAGCCTGGTCGATGCATCCTAAGAGCCAGCTCTCTAGGTCTTACACAGACACTAGCAAGTCCAAGAGGCTCTTTTTCTCACCATTTGTGAGTGGGGTCCTCAAGCCTCACCCTTCTCTCCTGGCTTGGACGCCTCCCCACCCTCACCTTGCAAGGCCCGTGGAAAGTTCCAGAAAGTCTTCTCTGCTTCACATTCCTATCCATCAGCTCAGCTGACCACGCCACAGTGACCTTTCCCAAATTCTAAATCCTTGACTTTCAAGCTTTTTTAAAGTGACAGAATCTCGGGGCGCCTGGGTGGCTCAGTGGGTTAAGCCGCTACCTTCGGCTCAGGTCATGATCTCAGGGTCCTGGGATCGAGCCCCGCATCGGGCTCTCTGCTCAGCAGGGAGCCTGCTTCCTCCTCTTTCTCTGCCTGCCTCTCTGCCTGCTTGTGATCTCTGTCAAATAAATAAAATCTTAAAAAAAATAAATAAATAAAGTGACAGAATCTTTACTCAAAATCTTCCAAGAACTTCAATCCATAAAACAACTCAACATGAAGACATTCTGGTTGAAGCCTCACATGGTTTCGAGAAATCTTTCCGAGCTCTGCAATCCTGAAACAGTCTGTGACCTCTGCTCTGGGGCCTTTGCTCTACACAGAACTATGGTGGCTGCGTCCCTGCCTCTGACCTGTACCCCCAAAGAAACAGTCAGTCTCTTGGGGACAAAGACACTCTGTCCTCACTCATGTCATCTTCCAGAGTGCTTGCCTCAGGGCTGAGCTGCTGTGGGTTCCCTAGATCCTGCCACCCACGAGAAAAACCCTCTCATGTCAATCAGATGGGGGAACCCAACGGCTTCAGACTCCGCCCACACACCCCAAAGGAACCTGTGACCTTGGGGACTCCCTTCTCAGCTACTCACCACTCCAGGGAGGTGGAATTTGGGCACAGGGTATCCCGGGACTCAAAATGAAGGCTCCCTTTCGAGAATGAAATCAGAAGACCCATTAAACAGTGGGAGCGGCGAGCCATTTAGAGCAGGGCTCCGCCGCAGAGAATGAGGAGGCTCCGGGAACGCTCAAGTCCCAGCAGAGTGCACAGTCTCGGGGAGGCAGGACTGGAATGTGGCTCAAGCTGAAACTTGAGACAGTTAAAACCGTGACCTACGTGAATGCCTGACGCCTGCCTCGAGACGAGGAAAAGCGGAGCCTGGTTTGGTAAAATATAATTGAGTGAGGGGTGCCTGGTGGCTCGGTCATTGAGCGTCTGCCTTCGGCTTGGGTCGTGATCCCGGGGTCCTGGGATCGAGCCCTGAGCCAGGCTCCCTGCTCAGCGGGAAGCCTGCTTCTCCTTCTTCCACTCCCCCTGCTGGCGTTCCCTCCCTCGCTGTCTCTCTCTCTGTCAAATAAATAAAATCTTAAAAAAAAAAATACATTAAGCAAAAGGGCGCGTGCGCATAACACGCACACCCTGAGCTTTGCAGAAGGTCTCGAGGATACAAACTGGACTGTTAACAGCTCACTGCTGGGGAGTGGGGAGGGGAGGGCAGGGGGAGAGGCACATCTGCTTTTCTCTTTATGCAAAAAGCCCACCTCCTCTCTGAGAGCCCTGCTCTGGGGAGCCCCCCCCTCTCTGTCTTCTCCCGCGCTATCTTTCCCTGGGCTCTAACTCCAGATGCACATTTCAGACAGGCCCGGACAAGGTGCTGTGGGTCACTCGGTCACTCCTTCAGGAGCCATTTCCCGAGCCTGAGATGCCTGCCCCGGAGAGCTCAGCCTCTGCCCTCCCAGAAAGCATTCTGGTCTAAACTGAATTCTGCCACGGCTTCGCTCTGTGACTTTTGCCTAAAAATGTCCACGGCCTCATCCCCAGGATCTGTGACTGTGGTATGTCACACGGCAAGGAAGAATTAAGGCTACACGTGGAATTAATGTTGATTAGTCAGCCAACTTTAAACTGAATAGATGGTTCTGGATGATCTGGGCGGGCTCCACGTACTCCAAGTCCCAGTGGGGAAGAGGGAGGCAGAAGATCAGGCCAAACCTCAGGACTCTCCTGGCGGCCATGGGCTTTGAAGACGGAAGGAGCCCGAAAGCCAAGGACTGCACACACCTTCTAAGAAGCTGGCAGGACGGGCGCCTGGATGGCTCAGTTAGTTAAGCATCTGCCTTCGGCTCAGGTCATGATCCCAGGGTCCTGGGATTGAGTCCCACATTGGGCTCCCCGCTCAGTGGGAAGCCTGCTTCTCCCTTTCCCTCTGCCTGATGCTTTCCCCTGCTTCTGCTCTGTCTCTGTCAAACAAATAAATAAAGTCTTTGCCCCCCGAGCCTCCAGAAAGGAACACGACCCTGCCGACACCCGGATCTTAACTTAGTGAGGCCCGTTCCTGACCTCTGGAACTGAAAAGGAATAAAGCACGTTCTCATAAACCACGAATAGGTTGTTACAGCAGCCACAGGAAACGAATACGAGGACCAAGGGAAGGAGGAACCAGCTCTGAGACTCAGCCTTCCCACTTCCATCTCCCCTGCAGAAAACAGACTTTCCTAAGGGCCTGATGAACCATGTATAGAAGTTTCTGGAAATCGGTTACACATGATACAAACACAAGCGCTTACTGCTATCATCAGACAAGTCACTGGACTGCTCTCTGCGTGGAGGTGCATGTTGAGTTCCCCATGCGTCCGTTCAGGCCCTTGCTCCAACAGGGTGAGCGGAGCACCACAGGCCCCGGCGGGGGGGGAGCAGCCTTAAGTGTGGGTGTGGGTGTCTGGCCTGGGGGAGCACTGGCCTAGCCCAACCTGACGATCACTTCCAGGACACTCTCCAGGAGCTAGTTCAGCCTTCTGGCCAGTCCCGTCATTCCTGTCTGCCCATCCTCGGCCCGGTCCCTGAGGAGACCCGAGTGCTGACCACCTCGACACCCAGGGCCCTGCTACAGAGCGGCCTCGAGGAGGCCCGAGCCCCAGGACGCAGCCTGCCTGACCCTCCCCTGTCATCCCCTCTCAGGAGCTCACCTGGAGAGGGGCTTTCTGGCTGGGGAAGGCCTCCTTCTGCAGCTCTCCCCTCTTTGGGTGAGTCCTTGCTGTCTGAGGCCCTGAGCTGGGTGTGGGAGAAGAGCTGGAGGACGAAGCCCGGTGGGAAGCTGCCGTCGGTGAAGTGTCGGACCTCAGCGGGGGCCGCGAAAGTCTCTGTGGGTGAGTCGGGGGACGGGGGGTCTGGAAGGAGAGACAGGAAGGAACTGTGAGTCCGGGAGGTGGAGCGGTCTATCCTCACTGAAGCCAGAATCCAAAGGCCTAGACCATCTCCCTCCCCTGCCTGGCTTTTCCTCTTGGAGCACTGTGGCCAGAGCCTATGTCCACACCTGCACAGGGCCCTCCTCTCACCTGGGTTGGGGTCTGGGTCCAGGTCCAAGTTTTTGGTCATGGGTCTGCCTCTTTTCTTTCTGACTGGCTCTTCCCCAGGGGGCTCCTTCCATCTCTGACCACGGGGCTTCCTATTTCCTGGCTCTGAGACAGGGGCAGCTGCAGAACGAGAAGACCCCAGACCTTTTAAAGGGTCCACACCTGAGCCCCGCAGCCTCTCTCCACAGAGAACGCAGGTGCGTGCTCCCTCTCCCCGGCTCAGCCTCAAGGGCTTCCCCAAGACTGACCAGGAAGCTCGAGGGGGCGGAGGCCCCTGGGCCGGCTCCTTTTCGGGAGACACGGGTTTTCCTCAGAGTCGAGGAGAACGACAATCTCTGCTGGCATCCTGGCAGGGTCTGGCTCGGAGTCCGGGTCAGCTTCGACATCCTGGCCTGAGTCTGGAGAGGGGGCATGCCCAGTAAGCTCCAAATGTTCTGTGGGGCCAACTCCCCCCCCCCCCCCCCCCCCCCCCCCTTCCCACTCCCCGAGGTTGGTGAAGAAGGCTGCTCGGCTCTGACATCCTGCAAAAGGGCCACTCCCTCACTCCAGGCCTCCAGGATGTTGCTTTTCTCCGAAAGGCTCAGGTCCAGGGTGTGAGGGTGCTGCTCCAGGATGTGTGTGCGCGCCGTGTCCGCCGAGGGGGCCCGGATCTCCGCCCCACACACCATGCACAGTGCCCGCCCACTGCCTCCTGGGCTGTTTCCCACCAGGAACTCCTGCTCCCAAGACACCTGCTGCTTGGGCTCCTCACAGCCTTCGCCACTTGCCTCCAGCAGGCTGGGCCTGGGCGGGGGGGGTCTTCTCCTGCGGGGCCACTGCAGAGGGAGACGTGCAGGAGGCGTTAGCAGGAAAGGCACCTGTGGCCTAGAAGACTTACAACATGGTTCCCCAAACTTGGTGGAGTCTGGGGGGTGGGGGGAGGAACATTCCCACCCAAAGTCTTTCTCTCCCTTCCCCTGCTGCCCATGAGACTGACCTTAACCTTATTAAAGACCATAACCTTATAAAACTTGCCCTGGGTGCCTCGGCATCCCGCTATCTCCCTGCCTCTCTGCTCGCCGTCTGGGCTCCGACCACAGGTCCCCGGGCTTTTCCAACAGGCCGTTCTTGCAGGTCTTCAGCCTTGACACATCTGTCCAGACCACCCTGATGAGTCCGACAATTTCCTTTACTCCTGGGAAGCCTTCCTGACCTCCCACCCCTGGTGGGGGATTAGATCTACATCTGACATCCAGGCCGCACTGTGTCCTTTCTTGAGAACAAGAATGGTCCATCTGATCTATTGTTCCTATAGGGCCTGGTACGCAGGAGATGCACGGTGGGCCTTCTGTCCTCGAATGACGGGGCATGCCAGCTTCTCCACTCGGCCAGGCCCCTTCAACAGGCCACCACACCCCATCAGAACCCCTTTCCCTTCTCCCAGAGCATGCGCAAGTGTAATCTTGCGCCCAAGGGTCTGCCTGGCATCTGCTTTGTGCGCATGGACCACAAGCTCGACAAAGAAGGCAGGCTGAGACCCACGTCAGCCTGTCTCTACGATTTCTCATGGCCACACCTTTTTCTCACCTGAGAAGATGGGATGAAATAAAATATGGGCTGTCCTAACGCCTAGGGACTGTATAGGGAGGTGGCATTTGAAGTGGGTCTGAGAACTGACCAGGATTCAGAAGATCCAGGTCCAAGGTTGGGCTGTACCCATCTCCCGCGTGACTGGGAACCTTGACCTCTTGGTTGCCATTGGGCTCTCTTTCCCACCATTCCTCCAAGACAGCTCTTGCCAAGGTCACCAATGCTAAACCCGGCGGTTAGTTCTTAAACTTCATCATTTGACTCATCATTTCTTCCAGCTTGACTTTTGTCCCTCAGCTTCCAGGCACCACCTCCTGTTGGTTCATCTCTTACTTCCCTGGGGCTCTCTTGGGGTCACGCATGCTGGCTCCTCTCCTCCCTTCTCAAGGCTCTCTCACTTCTTTCAGGGCATAGCTGAAGAACCATCCTCTCGAGACGGCCTTCTCGGCCCCGATGCACAAAGTTGGGCACCCCATCACCCAACCCCCCCCATGTCGTCCCTAGCCCACACCGCCACCGGGTCTAACAGGGTGTCACTTACGCAGTGTCTTCCCGCTGTATGACTTTTGATTGTCAACACCTCGACCCCCAGACTCTAGAACAGTGCCAGGCAGGTGGTGACACGCGGAAAATCTCTGATGAGGGACTGACTGACTGCACCTCCAACCTGTAGTCGCCGGAGAGAGCTCTGTATCTCCTGTCTTAGAGCCCTTCTGTCTACCTCCCTGCTCTGACAGTCTCTTCCCATTGCCTGCCTGCTGATGACTTCCTTATTTGTACCTCCGGCCAGACTCAAGGCATCTAAACGCACGTGTCTGATGCCTATCTGGCCATACCACTTGAATGTGTCACAGGCCTACATCTTAGCCTTCCTGTCTTTGCACATGGGAGGCCCATCTTTCTCGGTGCTCAGGCCAAAGACTTTGAATTCGTCCTTTCTCCTCTTAACCCAAATCTTTCAAAAAGCTTCTGCTTTAAGACATGTGTACTTGCTATCCTCTCTGCCTAAAGTGCTTTCCCTCCCTCCCACTGTCCGCAAGGTTCATTCCCTCGTGTCCTTTGGGTCTGTGCTCAAGATTCACATTAGGGAAGCCTTTCCCGACCGCTTGATATTCCAAATAAAACACCCCCATTCTCTTTTCTCCTCCTTTGCTCTGGTGTTCTCTGAACCACTTATGGGCACCTGACACCCTACGCATTTAATTATGTTTGTCTTGGGTCATTCATTTATATATTCCAGAAGGGGTGTTTCTTTCATCTCTGCTCATAGTCATTAGCGTGCCCAGTCTTAAACTGCCTGGCTTACAGTAGGTGCCTAATAAAGACCTACTGAATGAATTAACTTCTCTGGACTTCTATTTCCTCATCCCTGACAGTGGGGAACAGGGCCTCTCTTGCAGGGTTGTTGAGAGGATGAACTGAGACAGCTTGGCCTCCAGCCCTCAGTAAACACTAGCACAAGTAGGGAAAGAACCTCTGGTGGATGGCAAGCTCTGCGATAAAGGGTAGCTGCCTTTATTTCCCTGACTTGTTTTATAACCCTCCAGAATCCAAAAAAGGACGAGAGAGGCGGTGGGGGGAGACAGCGTGTGATGCTGAGGTTAAATAAATGGCCTTGCTCTCAACCTCTTTGGTGAACAATCCCCCCTACGGGAAGAGGTATTTGAGAATAAAAACGATATTTGCATTTCCATGAACATTTTTTGGGCATTTTCATGAGTATTAAGTTTCCGACTAAGATGGCCCTTTGTTTTCTAATGGTCTGCAAGATCCTGCGGACTACAGAAATTGGTAAAGGGGGAGGGGAAATCAAGGGCTCCCAGGTTGTTCCTCGAATCCCTTCCCAAGGCCAATCTCTTTCCTGCGTGGCAGAGGGTACCCCTAGCAAGCGCTTCTCTTCCGAAACTGAGTGTGCTCTGTGCCATCCCATTCACCCCTGAAGCGCTTGAATCTGACACCTGTGGCTTACGCAAGTGGAAGGCCCGGGATGCAAGGGGAGTTGGGGGACAGGAAAGATTTCTGCGTAGAGGGCCCTGAAAATCCTCCTCTTGGCGGGCGGCATCCTCGGATCTCTCCGGACACCAGGCTGCGCGCCCGGCCTCGGCCCTGAAGGCCTTGCAGCCCCTCGGCCTAAAACACAGCCTGGCCCCTGCGCGGGCCTCTGGCTCCGCGGGGCGGGAGACCGCGGCCGCCGGTGCGGGGCCCGGGAGTGGGGGCGCTCGGGCACCGGAAGATCCGGAGCGCGCGGGGTGTGGATCGAAGGCTCCAGACCCCGGACGGGGGCGGGAGAGAGGGAATTCGGGGAGGCCCCAGATTCCAAACCCCGGAGGGGGCGGAGCGAGAGCGCGCCCGGGCCCCAGGCCGGAGGGGGAGGGGGCGCCCGGGTCCCAGGCCGGAGGGGGAGGGGGCGCCGGAGCCCCCCGACTGCGGAGGGGAAAGGGGCGCCCGGGCCCGGACCGTGACGCGGAAGTGGGGTCCCCTTCCATCCTCACCTCTGAGCATCGGCTCAGGCCGCGGAATTACGGCCACCACCATGGCCTCCTCCTCGTCCTCCCCTTCCTCGCATTTGAGCGTCACCTCGAAGCAGTCGAGCGCGGCCCCCTCGGCCTTCAGGGCCATGGTGCGGCCGGTGTGTGTGTGCACGGGGGATATCGCGGTGACCGGACGCCGGAGGCCGGGCGCGCAGCCAGGGGCCGGCTCCCGCCCCGCGCCGCCCCCTCCCCGCCGCCCGCCGCTCACCGCCCGGCCTGCGACGGGCGCGTCCGGGCCTCCCCGAGACCGAGCGCGTCGGGACCCCGGGCGGGGAGGGCTCAATCCGGGGCCCCAGGCCCCCGCCGCTCCCTTTTATGGAGGCTCATTGTCAGCGCCCTCCCGGACGGCCCGCCGCGGGCCCGCCCCCGACCCCGCGCGGCCAATCGCGCGTGGCCCCGCCCCGGGCACGCGGCTCCGTTAGCCGCCCGGGGACCCGCAGGGCGGCGGGGAGGGCCGCCGGCTTCCAGGCGGCCTGCGGCGCGGAGGCGGGCATTACCGGCTGGCGGAGAGGACCCCGGGCCCCGCGGGCTGGGCAGCGTCGTCCCTCGGGCTGCGGATCGGGCCCGTTGGCGGGCGTCGAGAGCGCTGCCAGGTGCCCTGGGGTTTTGTTGGGGGTCGCCTTTGCGTTCCCCAAACGAGCCTTCAGCCGCCAGAAGATGCCCCGGGCTGGAAAGGATCCGGCGGGGCAGCGAGAAGGGCCTTGGCGTGGGAAGGGGGAAGACGGAATTCCTTCTGAATTTTGCCAGCTCTGTGACCTTGGGCACGTTATCTGCTTTCTTAGACGACCTCTTCCTTTCTCGGAAGACATTGTGGAGGCTTCTGGACAAGGGGATGCGGAAGATGGAAGAGTCAAGTGGAGTGTGGGCACACGCAAACTACCCCCGATGGTTTTGATTTCCATTTATTAAAACGTGAGTCTAGAGATTGTGCACCTCCCCAGGGGCACACAAATTCTTGAGAGCCCCAAGACCGGAGTCCAGTTGCCATAACACTGCTTCGCCGCCATCCTACTCAGGTTGAGCTTTTACTTCTGTGACACAGAATGGGCATCCCCCCTCTGCTACAGAAGCTCTCCTGAGATGTCGGTTGAGAAAATGTCTGACACTGGAAATCCATCTTAAAATGCCACCATATCAGACCAGACACAGGAGTAATTCAGAATAACGTATGTAGTGGGTTGGGGGCTGGAGAGCAGATGGGAACTAGTTTATCTGCATTACCGTGGGTCTTTAAGTGAATAATTTTGTTACTTTCAAGTGTACCCCGTAGTTTAAAGGTTTTAACAAATAAAGGTATTACCAAGCCGTTTTCAGTCATTTCTATCTCTTGATCACCTGGTAAGCTGTGCAGGGATCCCTTCCTTGAACTTCTGCTCTCCTCTCTACTGTCTTGCATGGGTCCAGATCCTCAGGCTCCCAGGACTGGGGCCATCAGGTGTGGGTTTGGCCCATGAGAGCCAGTGGCAGGAGACTGGAAGATAGCAGGAAGGATAAAGCCAGTGTGTTTCTTCTCTTTCTCTTGTTTGCTCGGGCTTGGGCAGGTCTCTAGCCGTAGATAAAACTCCTCTGTGGTCCCAATGTCTGGGGGATGATCCTCACTTCCAGGCTATGTTAATTCCATCTCCTCCATTTGTCCCTCCAGTTTAGGAGTGGTGAGGAGTGCCCTGTGTTTGCCTCTCTGTCCCCTGTTGGGACTACTCAGCCCTTCCATCACCCTTGTCACCAGCGTCATGAACACCCTGCATTAAATTCTTTGTTTTACATACCTAGAGTGGTTCCTCTTACCCCCTTGGACTCTGAGTGATACACCCAATATTATACCAGGCAGTTTGTCCTCACAAGTCTTATGTGGTAGACTGTATTGTTCCCATTTTCCAGAACAGGAAGTTGAGGCTTAAAGGGGTAAACTACTTGCCCAAGGTAATACACCAAGAATCCTATTTCATCAAATCTAAGATGAGCGTTTTTTCTACATTTTAACATCTTTGGAATGGGGATGCTTTCTATAATGGACATCACTATGAAGTTTTAGGAATACCAAGAATGTTTAAGATTACCCCTCTGATATTCAGACTGTGATGTTACCGGCAGAAATAAATCACGTTCGGAATGAGACATCGGTGAGGCCCCTTGGCGACCACAAAGTTGACTTTCAGTGGTTGCTGCTTTCTCACCGTAGATAACTCCAGCCCTGTTTGCCTCCTCCTGCCTCCTAGATGAACTAGTTAGGACTATATATAACCCAGTCTTTAAGTTGCCCCTGCTTTTTGACAGCTTTCAATACAGAACTGGTCCCACACTTCCCTAATCCCTCTACAGAACCCGGAATTCAAACCCGTATTTATTTATTTATTTATTTATTTTTTTAAAGATTTTTTATTTATTTATTTGGCAGACAGAGATCACAAGTAGGCAGAGAAGCAGGCAGAGAGAGAGGAGGAAGCAGGCTCCCTGCTGAGCAGAGAGCCCGATGCGGGGCTCGATCCCAGGACCCTGGGATCATGACCTGAGCTGAAGGCAGAGGCTTTAACCCACTGAGCCACCCAGGCGCCCTCAAACCCGTATTTAAAGAGACTTATATGAGGGTTTCCCTAGGGTACATTCTCCTTTACAGAAGCAAATTAAATAAACCTAACCTTTTTTGACAACAGCTGTGTCCCTGGTGGTCTTCGGTCAGAGGGCTTTGACAACCTTAGCCAATTTATTTTGCATTCATTTTTATGTATATGAAGAGTGATATATAGGAATAGACATTTTTCCAAAAAAGACATCCAGAGGCCAAAAGACATGTGAAGGTGCTCAGCATCCCTCATCATCAGGGAAATACAAATCAAAACCATGATGAGATAGCACTTCATACCTGTCAGAATGGCTAAAATTAACAACACAGGAAACCATAGATGTTGGCGAGGATGTAGAGAAAGGGGAAACCTCTTGCATTGTTGGTGGGAATGCAAAATGGTGCAGCCACTCTGGAAAACAGGAGGTTCCTCAAAAAGTTAAAAATAGAACTACCGTGGGACCCAGCAATTTGCAATTCTAGGTATTTGCCAAAGGGTATAAAAATTGATTCAATGGGGCACACGCACTCCAATGTTTATAACGGCATTGTCAACAATAGTCAAATTACGTAGAGTCCAAATGTCCATTGACTGATGAATGGATAAAGAAGATCTGCAGGGCACCTGGGTGGCTCAGTGGGTTAAAGCCTCTGCCTTCGGCTCAGGTCATGATCCCAGGGTCCTGGGATCGAGCCCTGCATCGGTCTCCCTGCTCAGCAGGAAGCCTGCCTTCTCCTCTCTCTCTGCCGGCCTCTCTGCCTACTTGTGATCTCTCTTGCTCTGTCAAATAAATAAATAAAATCTTAAAAAAAAAAAAAAGAGGATGGATGTGTGGCTTTGCTTCTAACTTGCTTGTCATTTTGTAGTGATCTTCAGCAAAAGCCATAATAAATATCTGTCCATGCTCTTTGGCTCAGTAATTCGATTACCAACAGGGCACCTGGGGGGCTCAGACAGTTAAGTGTCTAACTCTTTTTTTTTTTTTTTTAAAGATTTTATTTATTTATTTGACAGAGAGAGATCACAAGTAGACAGAGAGGCAGGCAGAGAGAGGGAGGGAAGCAGGCTCCCTGCCAAGCAGAGAGCCCGATGCGGGACTCGATCCCAGGACCCTGAGATCATGACCTGAGCCGAAGGCAGCGGCTTAACCCACTGAGCCACCCAGGCGCCCTAAGTGTCTAACTCTTGATCTCAGCTTAGGTTTTGATCTCAGGGTCATGAGTTCAAGCCCTGGATTGGGCTCCCAGTGTAGAACCTGATGAAAAGGGAAAAAAAAAAAAAAAAAAAAAAAAAAGAGTTACCCTGAAGTCATCTGAAGTCATCCAAAAGGAGAAAAATAATGACCCAACATGGATATCAGAACAGTGTTTGCCGCTTGAACTACTCATTCCCTGAAACTTAGTATACTTTCACTCCTAGGTGCTGGGTGAAGTGTTACTCAGTTCTTGCACGTAGTCAGATGTCCCCTTCTCTTGGCTCTTGACTCAGTTGGGACAGCTATCCTAGGACCCCGGGCATAGCACACTCTGATGATTTGTTTGCGTGTCCCAGTCCCCTGTGGTCTCCGAGCTCCTAGAGGGCAGGTCCATTTTTTCTGTCCATCTTTCTAGTTCCAGCATTGGCTCAGGGGCTGGGCTGTTAGCACAGGCTTGGTCCCTGCACTTCAGGGCTCTCGTTGCAAAAAATGTCAACTCAACGTAGCTCAGGCAAAATGGGGGATTTGTTGACTTGTGGATTTCAAGGAAGCACTGAACGCCCAGGGACCCCGGCAGACTCTGGGAATAACGGGACCCAAGACACGAATGCCACGAAGACATTCTTTTCATCTGTGGTCTCTGCCTCTTTCTGCATAGAAGCCTTATTTTCTCCATGTCGATGGGCTTTTCCCACGTAGCAGGCGATGTGGCTGCTCCTTCCCTAGACTAGCTTCTAGCTCTGTATACTTTGAACATTGTTTCTCCTCCACTGCCCGCGAGTATGAAGCCCAGCTTCCGGGGCTGGGCTCTGTATGACACACTCGTATCACCAAGTTACGTCTGGCCCTGCGCTTTGGTGCCAGAAAATGAGCCGAAACATCTTAGTGGGCAGCAGGAGAATTTGGAAACCATTCCTACTGAGGACAACTATCGATCCCTGTATCTGAGAAATGGCTCCAAATGATGTAAATTTACATAAACTGCTCCACATAAAACTACGTAATCTACATAAAACTATGTAAACTGCTCTTACTGAACCGCTTAATTACTACCGAACTCAACAGCTGGAAAATGCCAGCACCTGGCTCACCTCCGCTCCATAGGAAGGGAAGAATGGTGGAAAAGAAGGCAAAACCAAAAAAACAATCAAAAGCCCCAGCCAATCAATGCCATAAGAATTTCTGGGATGAATGAATGTAACAGTAAAAAACTAGCACTAACCCTAGCGTCTAACAGGACCTGGCTGACAAATGATGGTGTGTTAGCACCAAAAAGAATATCCAGATTGTAACAACACGGGAAAGCATTTATGAAATACAGTTAAGTGTACAAACCCACAAACAAGTATGTGATGCTTATGCCGAAGCAAAAAAATTGAATAACATTGATACAGATTGAACGTAAACATGAGAAATGGAAATAAATGTGTCATGATAACTGAATTATTGGTGAAAAATGTTTATGACCATAAACATTTACACATTACACATTACAAAATGTGTAAGTACCATAAGAATCATAGGAACATTAGAAATAATGATCTAGGATGGCTGAGTGGCTCAGTCAGTTAAGTGTTTGGCTTTGGATCTCAGTTCAGGTCATGATTTCACACAGGGTCGTGGGATCGAGCCCCAGGTTGGGCTCTGTCCTGGGCACGGAGCCTGCTTAAGAGTCTCTTTCTCGGGGCACCTGGGTGGCTCAGTAGGTTAAAGCCTCTGACTTCGGCTCAGGTCATAATCCCAGGGTCCTGGGATCGATCCCCGCATCAGGGTCTCTGCACAGCGGGGAGCCTGCTTCCTCCTCTCTCTCTCTCTCTCTGCCTGCCTCTCTGCCTGCTTGTAATCTCTGCCTGTCAAATAAATAAATAAAATCTTAAAAAAAAAAAAAAAGAGAGTCTCTCTCTCTGCCCCTCTCCACCCCTGGTCGCTTGCTCTCTCTCGCTCTCAAAAATTAAAAAAAAAATGATCTATTAGGGCACCTGGGTGGCTCAGTGGGTTAAGCCTCTGCATTCGGCTCAGGTCATGATCTCAGGGTCCTGGGATGGAGGCCCGCATCGGGCTCTCTGCTCGGCAGGGAGCCTGCTTCCCCCTCTCTCTCTCTCTGCCTGCCTCTCTGCCTACTTGTGATCTCTCTCTGTCAAATAAATAAATAAAATCTTTAAAGAAAATGATCTATTAATAAAATATTTCATTTATTTAACAGAGAGAGAGAGGGAACACAAGTAGGGGGAGTGGGAGAGGGAGAAGCAGACTTCCTGCTGAGCAGGGAGCCAGATATGGAGCCGATCCCAGGGTCCTGGGATCATGACCTGAGCTGAAGGCAGGTGCTTAATGACTGAGCCCCCCAGGCGCCTGGTGATCTCTTTCTTTGTTTTTGTATAGAATGGTATTCTTGAAATTTTAACTGACAATAGAGATTACAAAACAGCATGTATGTCATTATCCTGATTATGTTAAATACAGCATCAGTGTGATTAATTTATATGTAAGAAATTATATAAGAATGAACATGAAGGGGCACCTGGGTGACCCAGTGGGTTAAGCCTCTGCCTTCGGTTCAGGTCAAGATCTCAGGGTCCTGGGATGGAGCCCTGAATTGGGCTCTCTGCTCAGCAGGGAGCCTGCTTCCCTTCCTCTCTCTCTGCCTGCCTCTCTGCCTACTTGTGATCTCTGTCTGTCAAATAAATAAACAAAATCTTAAAAAAAAAAAAAGAATGAACATAAAGCTATTAACATTGTCTAACCCTGAATGGTGGGATTCTGGCTAATTTTTACATTTTTCATTTTACAGTTTTACAAGTTTTCTGTATTGTCTGATATTTTTACTTTTATAATCATAATTTTAAGTATAGTAATTTCTATTAAAGAAAAAATGATCCCCATGCTACAGACATTAGACCAATGTCTCATAAGGCAGGAATGGCAAGTATGTGGCCCAGTAGCTGTGGTAGATTGGCTTGTTTTCAACTATTCCACTCCCCCTGTAATAAGATTACACATCCAGCCCCATTACCTTGAGAATTTTCAGTGCCTCTTACTAGGCATTGAATATTTTCCCATCCCACTGACTTTGGGCTAAGCAGTGTGACTTGTCTTGGCGGATAGAGCGTGAGCAGGGTTGAAGTAAGCTGTATCTTGGATGAGGTTTTATGGATATTTACATGGTGTGGCTTGGCCTCTCATTGTGCTGTACACCATGACAAGAGCTTGCCCCGGGGTGACGCAGGTCCTTCAGCCTGGGTCCGTGCATGGGAGACACCCAAGTCCCCCTGAGCCCAGCTGGCCTACGAGAGGCACAGTCCACCCACAGATGGGTAAGCAAGAAATAAACGTTTGTCTCCCTACACAGCATGGTTACCACAAGCCTATAGTCCAGACCCTGTGTTCTCTCCCCAACCTCCTTGTTCTTCTTCTTCTTCTTATTTTTTTTTCCAAAGATTTTATTTATTTATTTGACAGACAGAGATCCCAAGTAGGCAGAGAGGCAGGCAGAGACAGAGAGAGGAAGCAGGCTCTCTGCTGAGCAGAGAGCCCGATGCGGGGCTCGATCCCAGGACCCCGGGATCATGACCTGAGCTGAAGGCAGAGGCTTAACCCACTGAGCCACCCAGGCGCCCCTATTTTTTTAATGTTATATGGCTGCCGGTGGCGTGAGGGGGACAAACCCTCCTGGTTGGCCCAAGTGACAGAGGGGTTTCCTGGGACATGGGGCTTTCAGGTTATTTATTTTTAAAAAAGATTTATTTACTAGGGGAGCCACTCCTGGGCCCGATCCCAGGATCGCAGGTTCATGACCTGAGCCGAAATCAAGAGTCCCTCGCTCAACCGACTGAGCCACCTAGGTGTCCTGCAATAAAGCTATTTTTTAAAAAAGATTTTATTCATTTATTTGACAGAGAGAGACAGCGAGAGGGAACACAAGCAGGGGGAGTGGGAGAGGGAGAGGGAGAAGCAGGCTCTCCACCAAGCAGTGAGCCCGATGCAGGGCTCGATCCCAGAACCCTGGGATCATGACCTGAGCGGAAGGCAGACACTTAACGACTGAGCTACCCAAGTGCCCCCAATTTTTTTTAAGTAGACTCCATGCCGAAAGTGAGGCTTGAACTCACACCCCTGAGATCAAGAATCACATGCTCTACCCAACTGAGCCAGCCAGGCACCCCTCAATAAAGCTATTTTTTAATAACCTGAAAGGCAAGGGCGCCTAAGTGGCTCAGTCTGCTGAGTAACAGACTGCTGATTTTGGCTGGGGCCATGATCTGGGGGTAGGGATGTCAAACGCCACCCGCCCCCCACATGGGGATCCATGCTGGGCATGAATTCTGCTTAAAAGTCTCTTTCTCCTTCTGCCTCTCCCAACTTCTCTCTCAAAAAGCAATAAATAAATAACAACAGCTTTATTGAGATCGAATTTATATTCCATACAATTCACTCATCTAAAGCATCCAGTTCCTTGTGCAATCCACATCACTACAATGTGATTTTAGAACATTTTCTTTCCTCCTAAAGGAAACCCCGTACCCATTAGCAGTCCCAATTCATTTCCCCAGTGCCACTCCCATCCTATAGCAACTGCTTGCCCGTCTACTTTCTGTCTCTATACATTTGCATATTCTGGGCATTTCAAATAAATGGAATCATACAATATGGCCTTTTGTAATTGGCTTTTAATGACCATAATACCTCCCAAGTTCATTCTTGCAACATGTATTGATACTTCATTTCTTTTTATTGCTGGACGATATTCAATTGTACGCACACACCACATTTTATTTATCCATTCATCAGCGATGGACATTCGGGTCATTTCCATCTTTTGGTTATTGTGAATAGCGCTGCTGTGAACATATATGTACAAGTCTTTGTTTGGACACCTGTCTTTGGTTCTTCAGGGTGTATACCTAGGAGTGGAACTGCTGGGTCACAGCCTAGTTCTATGTTCAGCTTTTTGAGGAATTGCCAACATGGTCTTCCACAGCGGCTGCGTCCCGCGTTTACAGCAGCAATGCAAGAAGGACCCAGCTTCTCCATAACCTTGCCCACCCTGGTCATTGCCCATTGTTTCTGTTAGAGCTGTCCTGCTAGAGGCTCAGGGGTCTATCAATCACACAGCTGATTCCACGAATCCTCTTGTAATGGATTGGACTTAATGGAATTTTCCTGAGACTTCCGGAAGCTGACTTTCCAGGAGCTCTCTCTGTGCGCTACTTCAAATCCTCTCAACCATGTCTCTTTTTCCGTTTTTTTTTTTTAATTTATTTTTATTTAAAAAATTTATTATTATTATCATTACTATTTTTTCTTTTTCAAGTTCTCTGCGGGCTTTGCCAACTTTGTGTAGGTACAACCCCATGGCCCCTCTTCCACACCTTGTAGCTTTCACACTTTGTACCTTTCATTTTTTGCTCTGGGGTTTCTTGGACAGCTCAGCACAGGGAGCCTGTGGGAACGTACTCAGCACTAAAACACGTGCATCCTAAAAGTGAGTGGCCTGTGGAGCTGTCGCGAACCAATAGGGACCAGGGTTAACCAATGAATGAATGTGTTTCCCCAAAGGGTAGCAAAAGGCAGTCTGAAGGATGCTGAACAGGTATAAATAACGGCTTCTACTCTCTCTACAAAACCAGAATCTATAGAAGGATTCCAGGAATCTATATTTGTAACAAGCCCTACAGGTGATTCCTACGCATGCTAAAAAATTTGCAAAACACTGAATTAGGCTGTTTTCAGAAGGAATTTACATTATAAAAGGAGCAATGATTATAATTCTGACTCCCCTGCACATTCCCTGGTGTCACGCAGAAAAGCACCAGAGGACTTGAGACTTCTTTCCATCTTCATCCTCATGGATGCTTCTCTTCTTCTGACTGCTTTCTGGTCCTCAGGTTCACCCTGCATGTGAACGTGAACTTCCTTCTTAGCCTCTAAATAAGACAACTCTTCTCTTCCTAAGGAAGACTCCACCCCTTTCCACAGGAGGAGATTTTGCTTCTGTGTTCCTTCCTGCATCCTATTGTCTAGAGTGGGTCCTGGGCTTTAGCTAGAAGGTCACTGATGTTCACTTCCTGCCGGGCCAGCAAGCTCTGGGTGATGAATGGCCTCTAGCACCAAGAGTAAAGATGAACGAGGTGAACCCACCAATTTTAACTCAGTGGAAAGCGTCAAAGCTGCAAAGCCTGCTGATTCCCTTATTAGGTTTCTTCTTAAATAAGCACATCTTTTATGCCCCACCCCCAAAGTTTCTGGAAGCAATAAGTGTAAAAATATATCTAAAAAGTCATCTTCTTGCCCATTTGCACAGCTCTCAACTTACCTTTTCATATACTATTCCTTCCTGCGCTGCCTGGGTCTTGGTGTTATAAATCCATAATACTTTTTAATGGCCGATTGTTTACTACCCAGGGGGTGATGCCAACACTCATTAAAGTCTTTTGATTTAGGGTCTACCTCAGATAAAGTTGATAGTGGTGGGATTTGGGATTTGAGGACCAGTATAACGGAGCGGATCTGGCTTTGGTCTGGGCCAGAGGGATGGACTCTGCAATTTCTGTTAACAGGGACCATGTTTTTCTCCTGCTTAAAACCCCTCCCTTGTTCCCAGATACTTCAGGATAAAGTCCAGACTTATTAGCCTCACATTCCAGTCCTACATGATCTGACCCCTGCTTGTTTTCTGTCTCACTTAGGACTCTCCCACTGCAGATGACAGAAACCAAAGGCCAACCAAAAAAATACTGGCCCATGGATCAGAAAGCCTGACTTCAAACATGGCTGGATTCAGGAGCACACAGGATAGTTTCAGGAATGTCCTTTCTCTCCAACTCCAGGCTCGGTCTTCTGCAGTGGGTTTGTTTTCAGGCAAAATCTAGTATATGGTGGCAAAAACGAACACTGTAGCTGATGTGAAGAACAAAGGCAGAAGAAAAAATAAATGAACTTCCTTAAAACTCATAGCCGTTGATAAATACTTGAGACAGGCAGAGCGACCTTCCTCAAGGAACTTAGCTGCCTAGGGGTGCCTGGGTGGCTCAGCCAGTTAAGCGTTCCACTCTTTTTTTTTTTTTTTAAGATTTTATTTATTTATTTGTCAGAGAGAGAGAGAGAGAGAGAGAGCATGCATGAGCACAAGCAGGGAGAGGGGCAGGCAGTGGGAGAAGCAGGCAAGCACCCCAATGCGGGACTAGAATCCAGGACCCTGGGATCATGACCTGAGCCGAGGGTAGATGCTTAACTGACTGAGCCACCCAGGTGTCCCAAGCGCTTGATCCTTGATATCAGGGGCCTGAGTTCAGTCCCCACATGGGGCTCTATACCAGGTGTGGAGCCTACTTAAGGACAAAAGGAGTTCAGCTGCCTCAATGTTAACACTTTGCTAGAGGCAAAAGGCAACCTTAACTTGACATTAAGTCAACTTCCAGAATCCTGTAAAAAACCCCTTTGGAAACTTCCTTTACCTTTACACTACCCCAACCCCCCAATATACACATTAGCAATCATCACCACCCTCTAAACATATGTCCCACTGATATACATCTGTAGGGTCTCATGACTGAGGTTTTACTAGGCAGTAGTACATGACCTTTTCTTAACAACAGCTAGCCCCTCAAATCCTGGAAACCTGGAAAGCTTGCTTCCAAATCCTTTGAGGCTTATGCTATCCCTAACTCCCTCCCAACTTGAAAGTATATAATCAGTGACTCCTCACAACGCCAGGGCTGCTCTTCCTGCCTCCCGCTGCTGTCCCCGTGCTTTAATGAAAACCACCCTTTTTGCACCGAAGATGTTTCAAGAATTCTTTCTTGACAGTTCGTTTCAGACCCTAACATTTCACATCAATAGCCATCTCAAGTTTACAATCTGGCATTTTATTAAGTTCAACAGAGAGTAAATGCATCTTGTCCAGGAAATTCCAGAAAAGTTCAGAGGATACCTCCTAAGAATGAGACTAGGTCATATGCCCATCCTTGAAACATCACTGTGACTTTTGTTGTTCCCTCCTGATGCTTGAGGGTGGGGTCATCCTGTCTGAACTACTTTTTTGGGAGTGATGTATGGGAGTTTCCAAAGTGTGTATGGGGTGACATTACCACAGAAGAGCGATGTGGCATACACCACCACCTGCTTATGAAATAGTTACATCCTTCTTTTTCCTTGCTAATTGAGTCCAAATTCTTTTCAGCAGCAATGTGCTGAGAGAAGGAAAGCCTTATGCTCAGCCTCAGGCGGAGTGTAATTGGTCTAACTCAAGCACAGAATCCCATTTCCTTTGGTTTCTGGTTTATGGGTCTGCATGTGATGGGGCTCTAGCCAATGAGATTCTAAGGAACAGTCTGCTGGAGGGCTCTTGGAAGGGTTTTCCTCTCTAAGAAAAGGATATTGTCATGTGGGCATGGGAAACTTGAAAGCTGTGGCAGCCATCTTGGAACCATTAAGAAGAAACAAAGATCCCCAGAAAAGCTAATCCGCCAATCCGCCTTCGTTGAGAAACTGAATTATCCAACCTTAGTGCTCCCTTTAAGACTTTCTTTTAAAGGAAAAGAAAAACTGTGCTAAAATATACAGAACATTAAATTCACCATCTTAACCACTTTAAAGCCTATAATTTGGTGGTATTTGGAACATTCACAATATATGAAACCATCAGCACAATCTAGTTCCAGAATATTTTCATCACCCCGAAAGGAAACCCTTGTACCCATCAAGCAATCACTCCCAGTTCTCCCTGCCCCAGCCTCTGGCAACCACTGCTCTATTTTCGGTCTATCTACATCTGCCTATTCTGAATATTTCATATGAATGGAATCATACCATACATGGCCTTTTCTGGCTGGCTTCTCTCATTCAGCATGATGTTTTCAAGATTTATCCATGTTGTAGCATATCTACGATTGCTTCTTCCTTCGTTTCTTTCTTTCTTTACTTTTGTTTATTTATTTATTTTATTATTATTATTTTTTTAAGTAGGATCCACTCCCAGGGAGGAGCCCAAAGTGGAGCCCAATGCGGGGCATGAACTCACGACCCTGAGATCAAGACCTGAGCCTAGCTCAAGAGCCGGGCTCTTAACTGACTGAGCCACCCAGGCACCCCAGTACTTCATTCTTTTTTTAAGGCTGAACAATTTTACATTGTGTAGACTTACCCCACTTTATTTATCTATTCATCAGTGACGGACTTTTAGGTTCTTTCCACCTTTTGGCTATCATGAATAGTGCTTCTGTGAACATTCATATACAAATTTTTGTTTGAACGTTGTCATTTCTGAGGATATGCCTAGGAGTGGAATCGTCACGTGATGTGGTACTACCGTATTTAATTATTGAGCAATTGACAAACTGTTTTCCAAAGTGGCCGCGCCATTCTGTATTCCCACCAGCATTGTAGGAGGGTTCTAATTTCTCTACATCCCCACCAACACTTGGCTCTTTTCTGCTTTTGTGATTACAGCCATTCTTGTGGGTATGAAGAAGTTCATTATGGTTTTGGTTTTTACTTAAACTATGGTTTTAATTTAATTTAATGTTTATTTATTTTTATTTTGTTTATATTTTAAAGCCCAGCATGGAGCCCAATTTGGGGCTTGAACTCACAACTCTGAGATCAAGACCTGAGCTGAGATCAAGAGTTGGACACTCAACTGACTGAGCCACACAGGCGCCCCTAAAGTTTTACAGTAATCTCTACGCCCAGTGTGGGGCTTGAACTTGCACCCCTGAGATCAAGAGTCTCAAGTTCTACTGACTGAGCTAGCCAGGTGGCCCATGCTCATTTTTTATTTATTTTTATTACTTCTCTTAATTTTAAAAAGATTTTATTTGGGCGCCTGGTTGGTTCAGTGGGTTAAGCTTCTGCCTTCGGCTCAGGTCATGATCTCAAGGTCCTGGGATCAAGCCCTGCATCAGGCTCTCTGCTCAGCGGGGAGCCTGCCTCCCCGCCTCTCTCTGCCTGCCTCTCTGCCTACTTGTGATCTCTCTCTCTCTCAAATAAATAAATTAAATCTTTTTTCTAAATATTTTATTTATTTATTTGAGAGAGAGACTGAATATGAGTGGGGGGAGGGGAAGAGAAAGAGGGAGAAGCAGACTCCCTGCTCAGCAGGGAGCCTGATGCGGGGATTGGTCCCAGGACCCTGGGATTGTGACCTCAGCTGAAGGCAGATGCTTAACTGGCTGAACCACCCAGGCATATGCCCTATGCCCGTTTTTTATTTTGGTATTTTCTTTTTGTGGTTAAATTGGAAGAATTCTTCATACTACGGATACAGACTCAACAGATACATGATTTGCCCATATTTTCTCCTGTTCTATTCTCTTCCACCTTCTTGAGAATGTTTTTTGAGTTTTCAAAAACTTTGATGAAGTCTAATTTGTTTATTTTTTCTTTTGTTTCTTGTGCCTTTGATGTTGGATCTAAGGAAACATTGCTGAAGGCAAGGTCATGACGATTACCTGTATGTTTTACTCCAAGAGTTTTATAGTTTTAGTTATTTATTATATATTTATATATAGTTTCAGCTTATATTTAGGCGATTGATCTATTTTGTGCAGATGGTGTGAGCAAAAGTCCAGCTTCAACATTTTACATGTGGAAATCCACTTGTCCCATCATCATGTGCTGAAGAAACGATTCTTTCCCCATTTAATGCTCTTGGCCACCTTGTCAAAAATCCACTGGCCTGGATACATGTTTCCTTCTGTACTCTCAGTTCTATTCTATTGATCTGTCCTTCCATATGCCAGTACCATACTGTTTTGGTTACGATCATTTTATATTAAGTTTTGAAATCAGAAAGTATGAGTTCTACAACTTTGTTCTTTTCCCATATTGATTTGGCTATTTGGAGCCCCTTGAGATGCCACATGAATTTTAGGGTGCATGTAAGTGTCTGTGGTTAGACTCCTGATGTTGAGTGTGACCCACTTCCCTTCTCTTCTGCTGCAGTCACAGTAGGTATGTCAGCAGGTGTCCTAGCAGTGGCCCGGCTGCCGTAGCCCTCACCAGGAACCAGAAGGAAGCAGGCAAAGCAGTAAGTCCAAGGAATTGTCCTGAGAGCAACCATTTACTGTGGAGAAATCTTGCTTAGCCAGCTGGTGTGGAATTCAGTTTATTGATTTCACTCTGTTTTGTGGTCACTTAGGCTTATTTTAAGGGAGCTATATAAAAGCACAGAAAGATTTTATTTAGGGAAATGCAATGTAATGTGGATTCTACATTAGTTGGGTTCTGTTATGAACTGAATGTGTCCCCCTCCAGAAATTCATGTTGAAGCCCTTACTCCCAACGTAAGGGACTTGGGCTTGATGCCTTTGAGAGGAAATTAGGATTAGATGAGGTGAGGATGGGGGGCGCCTGGGTGGCTCAGTGGGTTAAGCCTCTGCTTTCAGCTCAGGTCATGATCTCAGGGTCGTGGGATCGAGCCCCGCATCAGGCTCTTGCTCAGCAGGGAGACTGCTTCCCCCCTCTCTCTGCCTGCCTCTCTGCCTACTTGTGATCACTCTCTCTCTCTCAAATAAATAAATAAAACCTTTAAGAAAAAAAGATGAGGTGAGGATGGGACCCCATGATGGGATCTTGTCCTTTAAGAAGAATAAGAAAAACAAGAATTCTCTTCCCCCCACCTATTTGCAAAAACACAGTGAGAAGGCAGCTGTCTGCAAGCCAGGAAAAGGGTCTTCACCCAGGAACTATATCAGCTGATACCTTGATCTTGGATTTCCAGCCTCCAGAACAGTGAGAAGGTAAATTTCTGTTGTTTAAGCCTCCCAGTCTGTGGCATTTTTGTATGGCAGCTCTAGCTGACTAAGATACACATGATTTCCAGGGCAATAATTCTAATATTTTTCCTTTTAGGATGAGATTTTCATTTAATTTAATTTTTAAAATTGATTACATATGATGTGAAGCATGTTTTCATGTGTTTATTTGCCATATATACATCTTCTTTGGTGTCTGTTTAAGTCTTTGGCCCTACTATGGACTGGATGTTTGTGTCCCCTCAAAATTCATATGTAGAAATCCTAATCCCTAATGTGATGGCATTAGAAGGTGGGGCCTTTGGGATATGCTTAAATCATAAGAACAGAGCCCTCCTGAATGGGATTAGTGCCTTCATAAAAGAGACCTGAGAGCCCCCTAACCCCTTCCACCACATGAGGTTACAGTGAGATGTCTCTTGATGAACTGGGAATCAAACCCTTACCAGAACCTGACCATGCTTGCACCTTGACCTTAGACATCCAGTCTCCAGAACTGTTGAGAAATAAATTTCTGTTGTTTATAAACCACCTAATCTATTGTATTCCATTATAGCAGCCCAAATGGACTAACAGCCATATTTTAATCAGGTTGTTCTCTTATTGTTGAATTTTAAGAATTCTTTGTCTATGTTGGGTAACAGTCCTTTATTAAGTATGTATTTTGCAAATATTTTTTCACAGTTTGTGGCTTGTCTTTTCATTTTCTTGAGAGTTCTTTCACAGAGAAGAAATTTTTAGTTTTTTAAAAAGATTTTCTTTTATTTTTTAAAGTAATCTCTACACCCAGTGAGAACATTTTAATTTTAATGACGTCCAGCTTTTCAATTCTTTCTTTCATGATTTGTGCTATTGATGATATATCTAAAAAGTCATTGCCAAACTGAAGGCCATCTAGATTTTCTCCTATGTTATCTTCTAGGAGTTGTATAGTTTTGCATTTTAACTGTGATCTGTGATCCATTCTGAGTTAATTTTTGTGAAGAGCATAAGGTCTGTGTCTAGATTTATTTTTTGTTATGTGGATGTCCTGTTGTTCCAGCACCATTTATTGATAAGACTATCTTCCCTCCATTGTATTGCCTTTGCATCTTTGTCAAAGATGAATTGATTACATTTATGTGGGTCTTTTTCTGGACTCTCTATTTTATTCTATTGATCTAATTGTCTACTTTTCCACCAATACTACACTGTCTTGATTAGTGTGTAGTAAGTCTTTTTTTATTTTTTATTTTTTTTAAAGATTTTATTGATTTATTTGTCAGAGAGAGAGAGCACAAGCAGAAGTAGCAGCAGGCAGAGGGAGAGGCAGGCTCCCCGCTGAGCAAGGAGCCCGATGTGGGATTCGATCATGAACTGAGCCGAAGGTAGATGCTTAACAGACTGAGCCACCCAGGCTTCCTAGTGTGTAGTAAGTCTTGAAGTTGGGGAGTGTCAGTCCTCTAACTTCGTTCTCCTTCAATATTATGTTGGCTATTCTGGGTATACTGCCTCCCCATATAAACTTTAGAATTAGTTTGTTGGTATGCAGAAAGTAACTTGCTGAGATTTTGACTATGATAGCATTGAATCTATACATCAAGTTGGGTAAAAACTAACATCTTGAAAATATTAATTCTTCCTATCCATGAACATGGACTACCTTTCCATTTATTTATTTCTTTGATATCTTCCATCAGTTTATAGTTCTCTCCCTACAGATTTTTCAATTATTTTATTGTGCTAAAACACATATAACTTAAAATTTACCTATCATCTTTATCATCTTATTTTTTTTTAAAGATTTTGTTTATTTGACACACAGAGAGAGACAGCAAGAGAGGGAACACAAGTGGGGGAGTTGGAGAGGGAGAAGTGCTTCCCGCTGAGCAGGGAGCCCCATGTGGGGCTCGATCCCAGGACCCTGGGATCATGACCTGAGCTGAAGGCAGATGCTTAACAACTGAGCCACCAGGCATCCCTCTTTTTTCTTTTTTTTAAAGATTTTATTTATTTATTTTAGAGAGAGAGAATGAGAGAGAGAGAAAGAGAGCGTGAGAGGAGGAAGGTCAAAGGGAGAAGCAGAACTCCCTGCTGAGCAGGGAGCCCAAAGCAGGACTCAATTCCAGGACAACAGGATCATGACCTGAGCCAAAGGCATTTGCTTAACCAACTGAGCCACCCAGGCACCCCATCTTATTTTTTTCATCTTAAATATTCTATGTGTAAAGTTCAGTGATATTAAATACATTCTTCATAATGTCATGTAACCATCAACACCATTCATTGCTATAACCCTTTTCACCTTATAAAACTGAAACTCCATACCTATTAAACAATAACTCCTTATTTCCCCATCCCCCTAGTCCTTGGAAACCACCATTCTACTTTCTGTCTCTTATAAATTTTTGTTTGAGGAAGTCTTTATTTCTCCTTCACTTTTTTTAAAAAAAGATTTTATTTATTTATTTGACAGACAAAGATCACGAGTAGGCAGAGAGGCAGGTAGAGAGAGAGAGAAGGAAGCAGGCTCCCTGCCAAGCAGAGAGCCCAATGCGGGGCTTGATCCCAAGACCCTGGGACCACAACCTGAGCTGAAGACAGAGGCCTTAACCCACTGAGCCACCCAGGTGCCCCTCTCCTTCACTTTTGAAGGATAATTTCACAGGGTACAGAATTCTAGATTGGTTGTTTTTTTTCTGTCAATGCTTTAAATATCTCATTCTACTCTCTTCTCTTGCTTGTATGGTTTCTGAGCAGTTGGATGTGATTCTTTTTTATTTGTTTATTTTTTTTAAAAGATTTTATTTATTTATTTGACAGAGAGATAGGTCACAAGTAGGTGGAGAGGCAGGCAGAGAGAGGAGGATCACTGAGCAGAGATCCCGATGCAGGGCTCGATCTCAGGACCCTGAGATCATGACATGAGCCGAAGTCAGAGGCTTAACCCACCTAGCCACCCAGGCACCCCAGTACTTCCTTAATAGGAGTCTGTTCCCTTTGCATGTGCTAGAATGCCTGGAATGATCTTCCCCACCTACACTTACCTGAGCCCCTCCTGCCCTGCTTTAGATCTCCGCATTACTCTGACTTTCTCAGGTGACTCTTTTTCTGTCCACCTAATCTCATTGCTGGACCCAGTTTTTCAGAGCTCAGCAAATTTCTCCTTGAGTACAATCCACAGAGACCTTCCCTACTGCTCCCAAGACCTTGGAAGAGTCCACAGGCATCTCTTCTATGCCTCCCCTGGAATCCTGTCAGAACTGCCTGCAACTCCTGAGATCTTTCCTTTCTTGAACAATCTTGCTATTCTGCTTCTATTAACCCAAGCCTCCAAACCCAGTGGGTTGCTAGTTCTCCCACAGCAGCAAGAACAAAAAACAATACACCCTCTCCCCCTGAAAAAATGTTTTTAAAACCAGTTTGAGTTGGGTTTTCTGTCATTTACCACAAAAGTGTTCTGACTCATACTAACAGTTAGGATTAATAAGGCATTAAGCAACCACTGGAATGCTCTGTGTTGGGTGACAGGTTATAGAAAAGGGACAGAGGAATCCCACACGGCCAGTTTTGACACATTTAAAGATGGACAGGAATGAAAGACTTGCTAGTTAATCTCTCCTTGCTCTTCTACATTTCTGCTTATGGCCAAATCAAGGAGTTGGACTGTTGTGGGATTTGTCCTAAGTAGTCTGGAGAAGCAGTGGGAAGACTAAAACCCTCAAATGTTTATGCCAGATCAGGAAGAATAGGACACTGGGGCCATTTTGGAGACATCCCTGTAACCAGGAGCAGGGGACTCAGCAGCAGGCCAGCATCTGAGGCTGGTTCTGAAGACCTTCAGTGAATTAAACATGGCAGCCGTTAGATGGAAGTGGCTCTAAGGGTGTGACGCCTGCCTGAGCAAACCTAAACCTGAGACTGTAAGTCTCTCAAGGTTATGAAAGCAAAACCTAAGAACCACCACTCACAATAGCCAACAGGATGGAAGCAATAGCTGATCAATAATTTCCTCACTTTGCTTCCAACTTTCCCCCATAAATAAAGTTTCTCCAAGCTCCCCCTGATAGAGTGCTTCTAACTCATGTGGAGAACAAAGCTAAGAGAAAAACAGAAAAAAATTAAACTTCCTTACAACTGACAGCCAGTTGGCAAGTACCTGGGGCAGGCAGAGTGACCTAGTGACCTTCCTCCAGGAACTCAACTGCTTCCATGTTAACACTTGGCTGAAACCGAAAGGCAACCTTAGCCCAACCTCCAGGATCCTTGAAGCCTCCTTTAACTTATGAAAATCCCTTTGGAAAAGTCCTTCATCTCTACACGCCCCTGCCGCCACGATACATGTTAGCAATCATGCTCTAAGCATGTGGGCCACTGATCTCCATCTGAAGTGTCTCATGACTAAGGTTTTATTAGACAGTAGTAAATGACCCCTCAAGGTCCTACACACCTTAGAGATTTACACTGTCCCTAATCCCCTCCCAACTTGCAAGTCACTCCTCACAACCCCAGAGCAGTTCTTCCTCCCCACAGGTCCTGTCCCTATGGTTTAATAAAATCACCCCCCACTTTTTTTTTTTTTGGCATCGAAGACATCTCAAGAATTCTTGCTCAACCATTTGCTCCCCGACCCCAGTGTTTCACATCATTACCACCTTCACTTTGGCACTACCCAATTCGAATTGATTTTTGCTCAAATGAACACCTAAAACTGTAATATGCCTCAGTTTATGGGTTCATAGTTCTGGTCAGCAGGGGGAGAGGAAGGAGACCCCCAAAGGCCCAGGAGCAGCAAGCAGCCAGCCGCGAACTCTCACAGGGCCATGGAGCTCTTTGCTTTCTCACTGCCCCTGGAGTTGGTGGGTCCCTCTCTGATTCAACCTCCTTGGGTTTTTGTGTTTAAAAGACCTCTCTGAATTTCCTCATGTTTCTTTCTCCAGACTGGGTCCAGGATCAGCTCATGTAAAAACACCTGGACTGAGTCCAGGATCAGACGAGGTCCAACTTAGAAACTGGACTGAGCCCAAGGTCAGACAGGGTCTGACTTAAGTTGGACTGGGTCCAGGGCAAAGCCTCGGGTAACAAGGGAAAAAAAAAAAAAAAGAAAAAATACATTCCTCTGAATCCAAACAGTCTGGGACCTCCTCTATCTAGGACCCCAGCTACCTATAGGTATAAAAATTATGGCTCCAGAACCTGAGTTTTTTTGAACCAGTGGGCTAACCTTACTAAAGATAATCTGAAAATTCCTCTAGAAAGAAAGTATCCCAAATTTTTCCAAAACAACAGAATGCATTTTTTATTGATAAGAAGAAGCTTCTAAGAAACTAGGTGAATAAGGGCTCCTGGGTGGCTCAGTCGGTTAAGTGGCTGCCTTCAGTTCAGATCATGATCTCCGGGTCCTGGGATCGAGCCTCGCATCAGGCTCTCTGCTCAGTAGGGAGTTTGCTTGTCCGTCCCCCTCTATCTCTTCCCTCCCTATGCTCATACCCTCTCTCTCTCAAATAAATAAATAAAATCTTTTTTAAAAAGCTAAGTGAATAAAAACTGCCTCTTTAAAAGATTCTTTACAAAAGGCAAATGAAAACCTTATGCAACAAGTTGATAGTCAATCTATAAGGCACACTGACTAACTTGTCTGATTGCCCCTTCCCTTACCCCCTCTCTAAATATTCTGAACCTATGAATCCCTTTACTCAATTGCCTTTTCACTCAGAAGATGACCTAGAGTACTTTTTATACATCTTTTTAAAGATTTTATTTATTTATTTGATTGAGATAGACAGAAAGCTTGTTCAAGAGAGAGCACAAGCCAGGGGGAAGTGTAGAGGGAGAGGGAAAAGCAGACTCCCCACTGAGCAGGGAGCCCGATGTGGCTGGACCCTGAGACCATGACCTGAGCCAAAGGCAGATGCTTAACTGACTGAACCACCCAGGTGCCCCTATCTACTTATTTTGGAAGTAAACTCTACCCTCAATATGGGATTCAAACTCATGACCCCAAGATCATGACCCTATATGACTACCAGCTGAGTTAGCCAGGTGCCCCAGGAATTTAGAATTTAATTGGAACTTATGTCTGGTGCTCCCAGATCTCTTCCAATTTATTAATACGACATTAGAACCCAGTATCACCCAAAAATGGATGGCTGAAGCCAAATGGGAAGATACTGAGAGCAATATTAAAGACCCACATACTACTTGCTCTGCCAGGGATGGGCCAAAATGTACTAGAAAAATAGCCCAAGACCTATCTGAGAGGACTTCCTCAAAACACTGACTGGTCTACCATCCCGTCTTGCAAACAAAGGAAAGATGAGCCAGTCTCACACTATAAGACAAGACTGGAAACACTTTTGGCGAAACACTCTTGGCTTTATGACACCCAGGCACAGGAAAGTGTCCTGATTTCCTTATTCGTTAGCAGGCTTGGGTCCAAACTAGGTAAGCCTGACAAAGGAACAGAAGCTAGGCTAGAAAGCCATCCCCCTTGCTGAGCATTTTGAAAAAAATGCAAAGCCAGGTACAATGCAAAAGCCAATACACTTATGGCATAGAGGACATACAAGAGTTCCAAGGGCGGAGAGGACCTCCATGCACACATGGCAAGACAGAACCTAGAGCTCCTCCAGACAGGAATACTGCACCCCAGAATGCTGGCCTGTGTTGTAAATGACCAGGGGCATGGGAACCAAAGGAATGCCCCCTGCTAAACCCATCTTTCCTTTTTTTTCTTTCTTTCTTTCTTCTTTCTTTCTTTCTTTCTTTTTTTTTTTTAAGATCTTTATGGTGGAGAAGTAGGAGACTGAGATATCTCTCATTAGGTTCCAGGAGTTCAGCTAGATAGTTATCAAACCATTCCAAACACCTACAAACTCAACAGGAGATAGAAGAGAAGAAGAGAAGCAATTCTAGCAACAGAAAATTGACCACTTTCCTGAAGGTATGATGAGCAGAGAAGTGAATTCGAAGCAAAGGGAAGATAGACTGCGGGGGGTGGGGCTGGCTCCCAGCAAGCGGTAGAGCAGCGGAGCACAAAATCCAGACTTTTAGAAGTCTGCTCCACTGAGGGACATCACTCCAGAGGCTAAGCAGGAGGTGGAGCCCTCGCAGGGACAGTGTGGTCTCAGGTCCCACGGGGTCACAGAAGGATTGGGGGTGTCTGAGTGTGGCAGAGCTCGCAGGTATTGGAGCAGGGAAGCCGCTACAGAAACAGAGCTGAGATGTACGCTCTCAGCTCGGGGTTACCTTAGGTCATGATCCGCAGCACAGTTGGGCCACTATTCTTCAAGCAAGGACCCTACAAGCGACAGATCTGGGGAGACTCACCTTCAGGGAGAGTGGCGCGGGAGTGCGTGGCAGGAATCTGCTGGGTTTGGAGACTCCAAACGGGGCCATGTGCCAGAGATAGAAACACTTGGTCATAGGCGGGTGAGCTTGGAGCGTGGCCAGAGACCAGGGACATGGGAGGGATTGAACGTTTTTCTCCAAGGGCGCACTGAGGAGTGGGGCCTGAGCTCTCGGCTCCTTTGGGCTGGAGATTGGGAGGCCGCCATTTTCATTCCCATCCTCCAAAGCTGTACGGAATGCGCTCAGGGAACAAAAGATCCAAGAGCAAACCGAGCAGATTACTCAGCCTGGCCCCTGGCAAGGGCGGTGCAATTCCGCCTCAAGCAAAGACATCTGAGAATCACAGCAACAGGCCCTTCCCCAGAAGATCAGCAAGAACATCCAGCCCAAACCGAGTTGACCGATCAATGAGAACCAAGGAACTTCAGAGCTAGGGGAAAGCAACACATGGCATTCATGGCTTTTCCCCCATGATCCTTTAGTCTTTCAAAGTTATATTTTAAAAAATTTTTTTTCTTATTCTGTTTTAAAATTTTTTCTCTTTTGTATTTTAACTTTTTTTTTTTTTTTTTTGAGAAAGCAGTTTAAGAAGTTTGTTTATTGGGGTGCCTGGGTGGCTCAGTGTGTTAAAGCCTCTGCCTTCGGCTCAGGTCATGATCCCAGGGTCCTGGGATGGAGCCCCGCATCCGGCTCTCTGCTCAGTGGGGAGTCTGCTTCCTCCTCTCTCTCTCTCTGCCTGCCTCTCCGCCTACTTGTGATCTCTGTCGGTCAAACAAATAAATAAAACCTTAAAAAAAAAGAAGTTTGTTTATTGTCAAAACAAATAAGAGATACAAGCATAACAGAAGACACAAATAAATTAATTATTCTGACCATTTTAGACTCCAGGGCTTCTCTATGGGAAGGTCGACTCAGCTCCTTATGTAGACATGATAGAATCCAAAACAAAAAACGGCGGGGTTGGGGGTGGGGGTGGGGGGGGCGCCTGGGTGGTTCAGTGGGTTAAGCCTCTGCCTTTGGCTCAGGTCATGATCTCAGGGTCCTGGGATCCAGCCCAGCATAGGGCTCTCGGCTCAGCAGGGAGTCTGCTTCCCGCCCCCGCCTGCCTCTCTGCCTACTGGTGATCTTTGTCTGTCAAATAAATAAATAAAATCTTAAAAAAAAAAACAGTGGGAATTTGAGACTGGATTTAAGACAATGACTGAACACATACATGGTGAGGAGAAATAAAGTGGCTTCCTTAGTTCTTTTCCTCTGCAACTTATTTATAAAAGTATGTAGCTCTTTCTTGGGGGCAATGATTTCATACAGAAAAATTTAAAATTCTTGCACTTCCCGAAAAAAAAAAAAAAAGTTTTATGCCTGGCCTGAACAAGAAAATTAAAATAGAAAAAAAAAATCAAAATAGGATGACACTAGTTTCACGTGAACCTCAAGACTACCATCTAAACATAGGTATCACCTTGCGCATACCCGAAAAAAGTTTAACATCCATTTATCTATACCAAACCAGTAGCCTGAATTTTCTCCCTTAGGAAGTTTTCAATCAAATTGGAGGTAAATTAATTTCATTTTAAAAGTGCAAAATAGGAGGGGCGCCTGGGTGGCTCAGTGGGCTAAAGCCTTTGCCTTCGGCTCAGGTCCTGAGATCCAGCCCTGCATCGGGCTCTCTGTTCAGCGGAGAGCCTGCTTCCCTTCCTCTCTCTCTGCCTGCCTCTCTGCCTACTTGTGATCTCTGTCTGTCAAATAAATAAATAAATAAAATCTTTAAAAGTGCAAAATAGGATATGCAAGACTAGTGTTTGTTCTGAGACACAGAAAAGCGAAGCATCCCTCCAACAGCACTGGCCAGAAGTGCTTTGGTAAGAAGTGGCTGCAGGACAAAGTGACCTGGAAGGCTACCAAACACAGGAACGCTCCGGTTTCAGCCCAGGAAGTGGGGGGGGGGGACCCTGCTGCCCTGGCTGCCAAACAAATCTCAGGCCCCCCAGTTGACAAGCCTGGAGCACAGTCAAGAGGATCAAAGTCTCAACTAGTTGGGGCATACCTCTACTCCGTGGCTAGGTCATGCACATGTTTACAGTGGTAAAGAAGTCAAGAAGCCTCAGTTCCGGAACAACAGAAATATTATTTACCTAGTAAGCAATCATCAAAGTTCTCGTCTAAGGTAAATGATACAAAAATGACTAATGAGGTCCCCCATACGTCACCACCAGGATTATTTAACTTTAAACCATACAAAATGGTTTCTTTCACACATACACAAGGACAAGTTTTGCACTAACATTTCTCAAAAACCAAGTATATCTCCAGCTCTACCTTCAGTTTAAGAGGTTTTAAAAGCAAAAGTGGGTTAAAGCCTCTGCCTTTGGCTCAGGTCATGATCCCAGGGTCCTGGAATCGAGCCCCGCATCCAGCGCTCTGCTCAGCAGGGAGCCTGCTTTCCCCTCTTCTCTGCCTGCCTCTGCCTACTTGTGATCTCTCTCTGTCAAATAAATAAACAAAATCTTTAAAAAAACAAACAAACAAAAAACCTCTCCTATGTCAAAGCCAAGGTAAAAGGGGAGTTCGGTATAAGATACCCTCTATCCAGAGTCCCTGGAATACAAAGAGCTCTAGAAGACAGTGGGTGTGAGCACATTTAAGTCACAGGGTTTGAGATTATGGGTCCGTGGCAGTGGTTTCTTCCCTTCCATCAATAGGATGTCCATCTTGGGTGGCTTGAAGGTTGCTGGATCTTTGGCCATTTGGATGGCCTGGACATGGATCAGTTCCATTGGAGAAGGCTTCTGGGCTCCTCTGTAAGTCTGGATGGCAAAACCTCCTGAATCAGACTTCTGGAGGGATCTTGGTCCAAAAAGGCTGCATTTATCCACCAAGTTTTTGTCCTTGTCCCCACTTGCAGAATCCATGGTGCCAGGATTTGGGCCAGGTAAGGCTGTGGAAGGACCAGAAGTGAACCAGCCTCTGGACTTGTGCTTAGGGGGAAGAGTGGGGGCTGCTGCTTGGGGTGGAGTGGGCCGAGGCTGGCTGCTTCTCTTCTCTCAATATCCCTCTACTCTGTAGCTTTAGTTTGTGGAGCACTTCTGTCACTTGAAGGTACGTGGTCTCCTCAGAGGTAAGGCTATTTTAACTTTTAACTATTTTATCTTATCAATACCCTTTAAAAATATTTTAAAATTTCATTGTTATAGTCATATTTTATCCCTTCATTGTATTTAACCTTATTATTTGTATATATATAGGTGTTTTTTTTTCTTTAAAATTTTGGGATACAATTTCTTCTAATAGATCAAAATATACCCTAAACCTAGCACATGGCTTTGTTCTAGTCTCCAGCCTGAGAACAGTCTTTCCTTTTCCTTTTTCTTTTTCCAACCAACTTCTTATCAATTTCTTTTTTAGAATCTTTTTAAATTTTCATCTTTATAGTCATATTCCATCCCTTCAATCATTTTTACATAAACTCATATATATATATATAAGTTTCTCCTTCTTTAAAATTTTGGAAGGTACTTTCTTCTAACAGACCAAAATACACAAGAGAAAATCCTGAAAGCAGCTCGGGACAAGAGGTCTGTAACATACAACGGTAGAAATATTAGATTGGCAGCAGACTTATCCACAGAGACCTAGGAGGCCAGAAAGGACTGGCATGATATATTCAGAGCAATAAACGAGAAAAATATGCAGCCAAGAATACCATATACAGCTAGGCTGTCTTTGAAAATAGAAGGAGAGATAAAAAGCTTCCAGGACAAACAAAAACTAAAAGAATTTGCAAACACCAAACCAGCCTACAGGGAATATTGAAAGGGGTCCTCTAAGCAAAGACAGAGCCTAAAAGTCACAGACCAGAAAGGAATGAAGACAATATACAGTAACAGTCACCTTACAGGCAATACAATGGCACTAAATTCATATCTCTCAATAGTTATCCTGAATGTAAATGGGCTAAATACCCCAATCAAAAGACGCAGGTATCAGAATGGATAAAAAACCAAAACCCATCAATATACTGTCTACAAGAAACTCATTTTAGACCCAAAGACACCTCCAGATTTAGAGTGAGGGGGTGGAAAACAATTTACCATGCTAACAGGCATCAAAAGAAAGCTGGAGTGGTAATGCTTATATCAGATAAATTAGATTTTAAGCCAAAGACCATACTAAGACACGAGGAAGGACACTATATCATACTTAAAGGGTCTGTCCAACAAGAAGATCTAACAATTTTAAATATCTATGCCCTTAATATGGGAGCAACCAGTTATATAAACCAATTAATAACAAAATCAAAGAAACACATCGACAATAATACAATAATAGTAGGGAACTTTAACACCCCCCTCACTGAAATGGACAGATCATCCAAGCAAAAGATCAACAAGGAAATAAAGGCTTTAAATGACACACTGGACCAGATGGACATCACAGATATATTTAGAACATTCCATCCCAAAGCAACTGAATACACATTCTTCTCTAGTGTACATGGAACATTCTCCAGAATAGATCACATCCTGGTCACAAATCAGGTCTCAACCGGTACCAAAAGATTGGGATCATTCCCTGCATATTTTTAGACCACAATGCTCTGAAGCTAGAACTCAACCACAAGAGGAAAGTTGGAAAGAACTCAAATACATGGAGACTAAAGAGCATCCTTCTAAAGAATGAATGGGTCAACCAGGAAATTAAAGAAGAATTGAAAAAATTCATGGAAACAAATGAAAATGAAAACACAACTGTTCAAAATCTTTGGGACAGCAAAGGCGGTCCTGAGAGGAAAGTATATAGTGATATAAGCCTTTCTCAAGAAACAAGAAAGGGGGAGACAAACCATGAGAGACTGTGGACTCTGAGAAACAAACTGAGGGTTTTGGAGGGGAGAGCAGTGGGAGGTTGGGTGAGCTTGGTGTTGGGTATTATAGAGGGGATGTATTGCATGGAGCACTGGGTGTGGTGCATATACAATGAATTCTGGAACACTGAAAAGAAAAAAAAATACAAATTTAAAAAAAAAGAAGAAGAAGAAAGGTCTCAAGTATAAAACCTAACCCTAGGGGCGCCTGGGTGGCTCAGTCATTAAGCGCCTGCCTTCGGCTTGGGTCATAATCCCGGGGTCCTGGAATCGAGCCCCATGTCGGGCTCCCTGCTCAGCAGGGAGCCTGCTTCTCCCTCTCCCTCTGCAGATCCCCTTGCTTGTGTTCCCTCTCTCTCACTATGTCTCTCTCTCTTTCAAATAAATAAACAAAATCTTTTAAAAAAGATGAAAAAAATGGAGAATTACAGACCAATATCCTTGATGAACATGGATGCAAAAATTCACACCAAAATATTAGCCAATATGATCTAACAGTACATTAAAAGGATTATTCAGGGGCGCCTGGGTGGCTCAGTGGGTTAAAGCCTCTGCCTTCGGCTCAGGTCATGATCCCAGGGTCCTGGGATCGAGCCCCGCATCGGGCTCTCTGCTCAGCGGGGAGCCTGCTTCCCCTTCTCTCTCTCTCTGCCTGCCTCTCTGCCTACTTGTGATCTCTGTCTGTCAAATAAATAAATAAAATCTTAAAAAAAAAAAAAGGATTATTCACCACGACCAAGTGGGATTTATTCCTGGGCTGCAAGGTTGGTTCAACATCTGCAAATCAATCAATGTGATACAATACATTAATAAAAGAAAGAACAAGAACCATATGATACTCTCAATAGATGTTAAAAAAGCACTTGACAAAGTACAGCATCCTTTCTTGAGCAAAACCCTTCACAGTATAGGCACAGAGGGAACATACCTCAATATCATCAAAGCCATCTATGAAAAACCCACGGCAAATATCATTCTCAATGGAGAAAAAAATGAGAGCTTTCCCCCTAACGTCAGGAACATGGTAGGACTGTCCACTATCACCACTGCTATTCAACATAGTATTAGAAGTCCAACCTCAGCAATCAGATAATAAAAAGAAATAAATGGCATCTGAATTGGCAAAGAAGAAGTCAAACTCTCACTCTTTACAGATGATATGGTACTTTATGTGGAAAACCCAAAATACTCCACCCCAAAACTGCTAGAACTCATACAGGAATTCAGTAAAGTGTCAGGATATAAAATCAATGCACAAAAATCAGCTGCATTTCTATACACCAACAACAAGACAGAAGAAAGAGAAATTAAGGAGTCGATCCCATTTACAACTGCACCCAAAACCATAAGATACCTAGGAATAAACCTAACCAAAGAGGCAAAGAATCTGTACTCAGAAAACTATAAAGTACTCATGAAAGAAATTGAGAAAGACACAAAGAAATGGAAAAATGTTCCATGAGCATGGAACATTTTT
>NW_019154106.1:8267386-8279039 GCF_002288905.1 Enhydra lutris kenyoni
CAGAAAACTATAAAGTACTCATGAAAGAAATTGAGAAAGACACAAAGAAATGGAAAAATGTTCCATGCTCATGGATTGGAAGAACAAATATTATGAAACTGTCTATGGTACCTAAAGCCATCTACACATTTAATGCACTCCTTATCAAAATACCATCGATTTTTTCAAAGAAATGGAAAAAATAATCCCAAAATTTTTATGGAACCTGAAAAGACCCTGAATAACCATAGGAATGTTGAAAAAGAAAGCCAAAGTTAGTGGCATCACAATTCCAGACTCCAAGCTCTATTACAAAGCTGTAATCATCAAGATAGTACAGTACTGGCACTAAAACAGACACATAGATCAATATAACAGAATTGAGAGCCCAGAAATGGACCTTCAACTCTATGGTCAACTAATGATTGACAAAGCAGGAAAGAATGTCCAATGGAAAAAAGACAGTCTCTTCAACAAATGATGTTGGAAAAATTGGACAGCCACATGCAGAAGGATAAAACTGGACCACTTCCTTGCACCACACACAAAAATAGACTCAAAATGGATGAAAGACCTCAATGTGAGGTAGGAATCCATTAAGATCCTTGAGGAGAACACAGGCAGCAACCTCTTTGACCTCAGACACTGCAACTTCTTCCTAGAAACATTGCCAAAGGCAACAGAAGCAAGGGCAAAAATGAACTGCTGGGACTTCATTAATATCAAAAGCTTTTGCACAGCAAAGGAAACAGACAACAAAACCAAAAGACAACTGACAGAATGGGAGAAGATAGTCGCAAATGACATATCAGATAAAGGGCTAGAATCCAAAATCTATAAAGAACTTATCAAACTCAATACCCAAAGAACAAATAATCCAATCAAGAAATGGGCAGAAGACATGAACAGACAGTTCTGCAAAGAAGACATCCAGATGGCCAATAGACACATAAAAAAGTGTTCAACATCACTCGGGATCAGAGAAATACAAATCAAAACCACAATGAGATACCACCTCACACCAGTCAGAATGGCTAAAACTAACAAGTCAGGACACAACAGGTGTTGGTGAGCATGTGGAGAAAGGGGAACCCTCTTACACTGTTGGTGGGAATGCAAGCTGGGGCAGCCACTCTGGGAAACAGCATGGAGGTTCCTCAAAAAGTTGAAAATAGAGCTACCCTACAACCCAGAAATCACACTACTGGGTATTTACCCTAAAGATACAAATGTAGGGATCTGAAAGGGCATGTGCACCCGAATGTTTATAGCAGCAATGTCCACTATGGACATTGCCAAACTATGGAAAGAGTCTAGATATCTATCAACAGATGAATGGATAAAGAAGATGTGGTACAGCTATACAACAATTGGAATATTATGCAGCCATCAAAAGAAATGAAATCTTGCCATTTGCAATGACCTGGATGGAACTAGAGGGTGTTATGCTGAGCGAAATAAGTCAATCAGAGAAAGACAATTATAATACGATCTCTCTGATATGAGGAATTTGAGAGGCAGGGTAGGGGGTCATGGGGGGTAGGGAGGGAAAAGATGAAACAAGATGCGATGGGGAAGGAGACAAACCATAAGAGGCTCTTAATCTCAAGAAACAAATCTAGGGTTGCTGGGCGGTGGGTGGGGGGTAGGGATAGGGTGGCTGGGTTATGGACATTGGGGAGGGTATGTGCTGTGGTGAGTTCTGTGAAATGTGTAAGCCTGATGATTCACAGATGCCACAGATCCCTGGGGCAAATAATACATTATATATTAATTTAAAATTTTATTTATTTGTTTATTTGACAGAGAGAGACACACCGAGAGAGGGAGCACAAGCAGGGGGGCTGAGCAGGGAGCTTAATGTGGGGCTTAATCCCAGGACCCTGGGATCATGACCTGAGCTGAAGGCAGAAGCTTAACAACTGAGCCACCCAGGTGTCCCCTGAACCCATCTTTTCATGGACTTCCACCTATGAATCCAAATTGTTTCCCCCCTGGGGGAAGTCTTGCAAAATCAGATTATCAAAATAATCATAAGGATTGATGGGCTATGAGGGCTTTTCAGGTTAAATCGCTCCCCATGATGCTTCTAAATGAGCAAGGGGGCACTAAGGTGAACATTCATGGAGGAGCCTGTTTAATGTCAGTGAAGTCCAGAGCCACTGTATCCACGTGAGACCCTGCTTTCATAAAGGGACAAACCCCTTGGAGTAAAGAGCGTATTCCTGTAGTGAGGGTTTCTAAGCAAGCTCAAAGGTATCTAAACCAGTCCAGATGACACTAGGACCATTTTTGGGGACCCATACTCTCGTCCTGTGTGGCCCTGCCCCAGTAAAACTGTGAGGATGAGATCTGCTTCCAAATTGAGGAGTCATGTAAAATTTAACTCAGGAGAAATGACCTTTGGGGAGCCCAGGCGGCGCAGTTAAGCGTTCGGCTCTTGATCTCAGCTGAGATCCTGATCTCAGTGTCCCGTGTGGGGTTCCCCGCTGAGTGTGGAGTCGGCTTGGGATTCTCTCTCTCTCTCTCTCTCTCTCTCTCTCTCTGCCCCTCCTGCTGCTCTCATTCTCTCTAAATAAATAAATAAAATTTTTAAAAATTTTAAATTCTTAACAAATAAGAACAATTTAAAAAATAAAATAAAAAAGAAAGCTTGAGAGCCCTGATCTCTCAGAAGTGCCTGAATGCCTATGGGCTTTTTCTTCAACCAACAAAGGCAAAATTAAGAGAGCTGAACCCATACAAATATTTCAAATCCCTGCCTAAGTTGACTTAATATCCACTAAAACCAGAAGGTATCTGATGGTGCTCACCAGTTGGAGAAGACTAAATGAAGCAAGGCCTGACTCCTGCAATACTCCCATTTTACCCATTAAAAAATCAAATAGGGGCACCTGGGTGGCTCAGTCGGTTAAGTGTCTGCCTTCAGCTCAGGTCATGATCTCAGGGTCCTGGGATCCAGCCCCGGGTAAGGCTCTCCGCTCAGCAGGGAAGCCTGCTTCTCCCTCTCCTTCTGCCCCTGCTCATGTGCTCTCGATCTTGCCCACTCTCTCTCTCACTCACTCTCTCTCTCAAATAAATAAATAAAATCTTAAAAAAAAAATCAAATGGATGAGGTTGGAGTTTTGTCCAAGATCTGGGTACAGTCAGCAAAATTGTGATACCAAGGATCCCTGGAGTTCCAAATCCCCAACACCTTGCTGTCTAATGTACCTACAGACTGAAAATGGTTCACAGTGGTGGCTCTCAGCTCCCCTTTCTGTAGGAGCCCAGCTGACAAGAAGAATCAATATTTATCCACCTTCGCTTGGAAAAACCAACAGTATACCTGGATTGCTGAAGGCCTGTCCTTATTTTTTTTCACAGGTTTTATTAACATCAAGGCTTGGCAAACTTACAGTTCCCTAACAACTCTACAGTCATTCCGTATGGAGATGACCTACTGGTACATCCCCCCTAGGAGGACATTGGGGAAATAGATTTGATTTGTCTATTACAGCACTTGGCTTGCAAAGCCCATAGGCCTCCAATGAAAAACTGCAGTTCTCCAAAGGCAAGGCCCCCAACCTAGGACATTGTTTGGTTGCAAAAACAGTCTCTCTCACCTGAAAGAATAGAGATTATCCCAGACCTCCCCAGACTCACAACTAAGTGATAATAAAGGAGTTTCCTTGGATTTGTAGGATATTGTGGATCTTGGGTTCCAAAATTTTCTCTCATTGCAACTCCCCTGTATGAGCTTACAAGGGTCCCTACAAGAGCCCTTACCCTGGGAAGATAATCGTGAGCAAGCCTTTAGCCAACTAACATTAGCCCTACAACAAAATCTCGCCCTAGGGCTCCTAAATTGTACTAAATCTTTTATCTTATTTGTCCAGAAGCATGATAAGCGGACTCTAGGAATTCTAACACAGCAGCATGGGGGAAAACATGGACTGGTTGCTTACTATAGCTTACAGTTAAACCCAGTAGCCAGACCACATCCAAACTGTTGGAAAGCACTGGCCACAACAGCTAGCCTGGCAGAACACTTCCAAGTACCCCATGCTCTCTGATCAGGCTCAACGTTTCTCAGCAGGTAGACTTATGCCTTATGAGAACCTTCTCCTCTCATCTTCTGACCTCCACCTTAAGTGGTTGGCAACTTGTTCAGCCAGCTCTGCTACTCTACTTTCCCTAACTGACAATGGGATGGACTGCCATACCTGGGTGGGTGTGAGGTTGTGGCTTGCACTGACTCATAGGACACACTGGAAAACCCAGAGGTGATATTCTTGGCTCATGGGTCCCACGCTAAGAGTTCACTAGGGAAATATTGAGCATGATATGCTGTAACAACTCAATATAAACTATTGGAAACGGGGGCGGGGGTGCCCGGGTAGTTCAGATGGTTAAGCGTCTGCCTTCAGCTCAGGTCATGATCCCTGGGTCCTGGGATCGAGCCCCGAATTCGGCTCCCTGTTCAGCAGGGGAGTCTGCTTCTCCCTCTTCCTCTGCAGCTCCCCCTGTCTGTGCTGCTCTCTCACTCTCTCTCTCTGTGTCAAATAAATACATAAAATCTTAAAACTATTGGAAGGGGAAATCTTTCCCAACTCAAGTCTGTGTGACGAAGCAAAGCCACATGCCCGACCCCAGGCTTGTCAGCTATACACAGTAAAATGAATAAGCATTTATGCTGATAGCATGCATACCTATGGGATGGCCCATGACTTGGGCATGTTATGGAAACAGAGAGGGTTCCTCATTTCTAAAGAAACCCCCATCAAAAATGGGCCCCAATAAATAAATGAACCACTCCCTGCTATTCTATTCCCTAACAACTTGCAACGATTAACATTGAAGATCCTAATAGAATACAGAAGCTGAGTATCAAGAAGTACTCTAGCGGACTTCTATGCTAAATCGACCAGCACTAAAATTATTCCAGTAGGCAACTTGAATGAATGAGGGTGCAAGTGCAAAACTAGATGACTCACTGAGGGCCCAGGTGGCTGCCGGGTTCTTTCTAAATGCCATCACTGAAAGCCCTACATTCTGCGACTCATTGTGGGACAGATGAAATGATCCAAATTACGAAAAACTATGGGGGGGGCGGGTAACTGCTCTGAGGTCGCATAACTGGTTTACCAATTTTGGCTACCAAATTGGTTAGCCAGTTTTGGGGACTGATTTGTCCAACCATAACCCTGGAAAGACCATTAAGTTAGACGGAGCATCCCCACCACCTATTGGGGCATGTGAAGACTTACAAATGGATTTCATTCAATTATTCCCTGCAATGGGTTATCAGTATGTTCTTGCAGCTGTATGTTCTTGGGATGGATTGAAAACTTCCCATGCAGGATGGCTGACACCATAATCATGACTAAGAAACTTTTAGAAAATATATTTCCTTATGGGGTATCCCAGGAGAGATTGCCAGTGACAGGGGACCCCATTTCTCCCAAAGCTACCTAAATTAACAAAGTCAACTAGATTGCCACAGCTAAAAGTTCTACCATTGGCTTTGATGGCAATTAGATCAATACCTTTGGGAAGGCATAAAGTAATGCTTTATAAAGGAAATAGTAACAGAAAGACCCGTGTCTTTGGCTGATAGAAACTCATGTGTTGGGGCGCCTTGGTGGCTCAGTGGGTTAAAGCCTCTGCCTTCAGCTCGGGTCATGATCCCAGGGTCCTGGGATTAAGCCCCACATCGGCCTCTCTGCTCAGCAGGGAGCCTGCTTCCTCCTCTCTCTCTCTGCCTGCCCCTCTGCCTACTTGTAATCTCTGTCTGTCAAATAAATAAATAAAATCTTAAAAAAAAAAAGGTGCTAAAAAAAAGGAAACTCATGTGTCTCCCGTACTCACAAATTCTGATATGACTCAGTATTGTAAAGTTTTAATTCATTATGCCGAAGTGTATTTCCACCAGGTAAAGCAAGCTTTCTGTGATCCTTCTACAGATGGTCAAACCTTCCATGAGTTAGAATCTGGAGAGTGGGTCTTCTGGAAACAACACTTAAGAAAGATTGCCCTTGAACCTCATTGGAAGGGGCCACACCAGGTTCTCCTCACTACCCAGGTGGCAGACAAATTTGAGGTACTTGAACCTTGGGTCCCCATATCCCAATTGAAAAGGGCTCCTCCAGACTCTTGGGACTGCATTCTAGCCAGAGATCTAAAATTAAAACAGACTGGGGAGATTCCTCCCCAGAAGCCATCAACATCTTGAGGCAGACAGCTCTCCCAAGATACCGGATCAAGATCTTCATCTCCAATATGAAATCTTTATCCCTTTTATCTATTTGATATTTGCTTTTCTCTCTATTAAAACACGGGAAGGCAGCACTATAATTAGAATTTCACAAATAATACTACTACAGGAAACTTGGCTAACTGCTCGGTTGGTCATGCCATGCCAACATCAGGATTTTACGAGAGAGACCCCCTTAGTTCACTCTACAAGTAATTTCACTGACATCCCACATGCCACTGTACGCTTAAATTTCCCACAGGCCCCTTTTATAAAGTTAAAATGCTAAATCCACAGACCCTCATTCTTTGCCTCAATTTTACCTAACCCTGGAATGGGAAAATGAGATCTGTTGGCAGGGGTCGGGGAAATATATATGAAAGACATTACAGAGCAGTCCGTGTTTATCAGAACATTTTTAGGCTTACGTTTGGGCCTCTATGTTCAGGTGGTCTTTCACTATGTGATAATACAGTATTTGAGTCTTGGTTGAATGATGCTAACACCAATGGGCCCACCATACATGCTAATACTTATGAAGGAGCCCTAGGCATATCTCCTAGCTACTACTCACATGTGGAGGTTTTGGCAATGGCCTCTAAGCTTGGCCCACTCGTTGTCTTGACAGCTGGAGGGTGCAAGGGCTGTGTGAATGTGTGGTTGCTGTATTTACCGTTTCACTGACCCTTCATCATACCTCAGAAACTCAACATTGGTCTGCTCCTTTGAATTTATACTATGACTAAGAAGAAGTTTACCAGCAGATGTATCCCTCTGGATAGGTGTCATTGGGACGGTCCCTTCTTCCTTCGCCTGAGAGAGTACAAACAAATATGTGGTTAAAAACTTGTCCTTGACCTTGGCAACCATCGCTGAGTCTACCGCTCAGGCCATGGTTGGACAACAGATGTCCCTAAAGTCTCTTGTTAACGTGGTTTTCGGCAACAGAATTGCTTTCGGTTACTTGCTGGCTGAAAAAGGAGTTGTCTGTACCTCAATAAAGAACCTTCTACTGCCCCTGGATCAACTTCCAGTTGTGTAGACACTCAAATATGAGAGATTAGCAAACAGGCTACCTGGCTAGAACAGTTTGGTGCCTCATCGGTTACATGCTTTGACTTAGATGGTTCTGGTTGGATTGGCTCATGGGGACCCTGGCTAAGAGTTGATGTCAGCCTCTTGGCATTATTCTATTCACAGTCAGCATTATCATCTGTCTGGGGCACTGAGTTCTCTCCGAGATCGTCCACGCATGTTTGCAGCCATCAGCACCTTGGAGAGTCTCCCTACGCTTGAAGGAACAAGAAACAAGACGCACAACAGGGACACCTGGGTGGCTCAGTCTGTTAAGTGTCTTCCTTTGGTTCAGGTCACGGTCCCCGCTCAGCAGGGAGCCTGCTTCTCCCTCTCCTCCATGCTAGTGCGCTCTCTTGCTATCTCTGTTGCTGTCTCTCTCTCCCAAATAAATAAATTAAAAAAAGAAAAGATGCACAACAGACGAATGGCCAAAGCAATTCTTTGATGAATTTGACATCATAACCACGAATTTCGGTTACGGTAAGAACAATTTAACTCTGATAGTGACTGAGAGTGGTACCGGTACTGAATTTGCGGTCCATCTATTACCATGCAAGGATGACCAAATGGAAGTCATTGTTAAATTAATTCAGCAAGGAGGCCATTAGACAGAGGTGCCTCTCACCCTTGGCACCTATGTAAGCAAACCCAGATCTAGGCCTGTAACTACCTCAAGGTCACCAAAGTGCGACCTAAAGGCAACTGATTGCCAACAGCCACCAGGAGTTCAAGCTATAGCCAATCAATACCTTCCTTACTTTGCTTCCGACTCTTCTCTATTAGTCTTTCTCCAGCTCCCGTTGACAGAGTGCTTCTAACCACTCTGGTTTGGCGCTGCCCCGCTTGAATCGATTTTGTGCAAACAAATTCCTAAAATTTTAATATACCTCAGTTTATCTTTTCCCAGACTTCATTGTGTCTCCACCCTCCAAATCTATGTTGTCTTTTATATTCCTGTCCCCCCTCATCCAGAGGCTTGGGAGTGAGCCTGGTCTTTCTCTGATCAGCACATTGAACCCTGCTCCATGTCCTGTGGATTCTACCCTCTTGTTGGCTCAATCTAGGACAGTGGCTAGCCTCGAAGGGGGTCTTTGTTAAAAATTCGTGAAAAGGGTCCCTTTGGGGCTTGTGAATTAGGGAAGGACGCCCCCTCTGAGTGGAAGCAGCTTTCAGGTGCATGCTTGCTTTACGCATTGCTCCTTGGTGAGAAGAGGTATCCTCTCTTCCTGGGAGACAGCGGGGTGCATGACTCAGCCCCGGGCACAGGTGACATTTCGCCCCCAGATCGCCCCCTTGTGTGCTGGGAAGATGGCACACACATACTGTGGCCCCACTTGAACCTTTTGCCTCCCCTCCGCTGCCTTCATGTTACTTGCACTGCAGTCTGTGGACTGCTTGCCAGTGTCCCCATCTTTCCCTCCTCGCTCCCTCCCTCGTGTTCTCAGGCTGCCTCCAGAACGCCTTGCACACCGGCTCCAGGCATTCCTCAGGCCTTCAGGACAAATGCAGACTCTCAGCCGGGCACCCAAGGCCCTGGTCCTGCTCATTCCTATTTCCTCTTCTGTCTTGCCCACCGGAAACCCTTCACCCCAGGCACTTCCCTGGCCTTGGCTAGGAAAGCCCTAGCTCCTTTCTCCTCCGGGCAACCCAGTTGCAGCCCTTCAAGACTTGTCTCAGTATTTTCCCTAGAAGTCTCCTCCGACTGGATGGCCTCCCTCTCGGCTCTTATCACACTGTGCTGCAGTCGAGCCTGGCTAACCATCAGGCACTGAGGACATAGTGCCTAGAACCTACGATAGCTATAGGGGCTCATGGAAACATTTGAATTTACTTTAAAATCAGAAGAGAAAAGTAACATTCAAGGCTCAAAGAAGAGGCATTATCTTTCCTCACATCAGAGAAAATAAAGAGGTTTGAAGGGCCCACAAATATCTATTAAATCTTTTTTTTTTTTTTTTTTTTTTTTTTTTTTAACTAGAGGAAGATACACATGGAGCCCAAAGCCCATAGGTCCCATGAAAAGCCCCAGTGTGGTCCTGGTTACTACTGCTTGCCCATCTTGCAGGAGACCCTGTAAGGGAAGATCTGTTCCGAAGGGTGAATGAAACATCCCCACCCCCTCCCGGGCTGTGTTAGGTAATTTTTTCGGTGATGAGAACAAAGCTTCATCTTCACAGGGTGGCTGTAAGCATCAGTTGGTGAGAATGCTTCAGGACTACAGAGCTGGGAGCCATTTCTGGAGCCGAGCTGGATGTGGACAAGGAGAGAAGCACCACGCATTAAAAAAATGGCTCCGGGTGGCTTTGATACCTTTCTTTTGGTAACAAATAAAATGATCCTACTTAAGGGCGCCTGGCTGGCTCATGGGTAGAGCGACTCTTGATGTGGGGGTTTTGAGTTCGAGCCCCACGTTGGGTGTGGAGATTACTTAAAAATAAAATTCTTAAAAAAATATCCTATTTATACTGATAGAGAACCGGCAGGACACATAGCCAGAGTGTTGCACAGTAGCCAGTCCTGGTCATAGGTTACCTTTGTGATTTTTTTTTTTTTTTTTTTTTTAAAACCCAGACTTAGGAGCATTTGAAGGTCAGGTCTGTATCTCATTTTCCCTTTACGGCTGGGGATCGGCACAAGTGAAGGATATAATGAACCAAAGAATCCCCCACCTCATAGCACTGTCTGTCACCACCATCAGGGTCCCAGAGTTCCAAGAGGCTGCAAACAGCGCAGCTGCAACCTGATAGCAAGGCCAGCAGTGCAGAGAACAGAGCTGGAGGGCCGAGACTCAGTTTACCCAAGGAGATATCTCTCGCCGGTCATCGTGGGGACAACATCTCCAAGTGGTGACAGACACCTTCAAGTACTTAAGAAATTTTAGTTCTGGGCCACTCTTCACGAACGCTTAGGGGATAGGCTTCCTGTGTTCCAAGTAATTTATTTCCCATGGCTCCCGAAGGGCGGGAATTGTTTCCTTTTTATAAGCCGTTGGTGCCTGTTAAGTCATAAACAGTATCAGTCTTGTCTGTCTCCTTCACCGCCCAGCGTCTACAAGCGTGTTGGCACACAGTAGGTGCTGGATGGGCGAACGAGTCTGTCCAGGGTGACTTCTTTAACGGATCTCTGGGTACCTCCCCAGGGAAAAGCATAAAACCCACCTCGAGATAATAAGACCCTGCATGGCCTCCGCACCCTGTAATTTAGATCTCTAGGAATCGCCTTTGTTGTGGGCGACCAACCACAGGCAAAGCGAGCACCTGCTCCTCCAGCCGGTCCTCGCGGAAAGACCCGCGCCCCTCGCTGCTTCTCGGGATCCCTTCTCTCCGCTTCCTGGGAGCTGGGGGCCCCGAGGCATCCCGGGGCTTGCGGCCAGGGTGCGCCCCAGCGCTTCGCAGCCGTGGTGGCTCGCGTCCCGAGGTGCTCGACACCCCGCCCGGGGTCAGCGTTCTTTGCCTCCTCGGGCCGGGCGGGGGTTTTGGGGGCGCGTCAAGGGCCTCGTCTGGCACCCCCAGGCCTCCGGGGGCCGGAGCCTGAGTCACCGCGGCGCACGCCCTCTCTTCCCGGCTTTCAGTCTGGGGCCCCCTCCGTCCCGCAGCGTCGGGCCCCGGCGCAGCCGGCTTTCCCCGAGTCTACTGCGCGCCCCCTCTCCCCGGCCTGAGTCTCTGCAGCTGCGGCCCCCGCCCCCGGCCGGCTCTCCGGGAGCTTCGCCGGTCCGCCCCTCCCATGGAGGAGCCCGAACTCCCGGCGTTCCGGGGAGGCTCCCGCGGGAGGGGGCGCGGCCGCCCCCGCGGCTCCACCCTCTCCGCGGGGCCGCGGCCATCTGGGGCCCCTGCCAGTCGCGTCCGTTCTGGGGCCCGCGCCGAGCTCGTGCGGGAGGAGGCAGCCCCGGCGGGGACCCTGGGCCTCCCATCGGGCGGTCTCCGGCCGGCACGAGTGCGGGGAGCCAGGCGCTGAGATGCCCCGAGGGGGCAGTGGCTGCGAGCCGAGCCCGGGTGGAAGCGCGTCGCAGCGGACGCGGGCGCCCCTCGCCACTTCAGTGACCCTTCAGGAGCCGGGACCGGAGCCCCGGAGGCGGCGGTACGGGCCCGCGAGGGCGGCGAGGTCTGTGCTCCCAACGTCCGGGGCGGGCGCCGGCTGCGGAGCCTCGGGCCAGCTCGTCGCCTCCCGCCTCTCCCCTCCAGCCCCCCGCGAGCTGGCAGGAGGAAATAGCGCGCGGCCCCTTTAAATTTACCCAGGAGCCCTTAAAGGAGCCCCAGGGGCCCCAGACAGGAGTCCCCACCCCGGTCCAGCCCGCGCCGCCGAGCGAGCAGCCAGCCGTCCGTGCGGCCAGCCGCCCGGTGCATGCGCCCCGCGCCCCGGGGC
>NW_019154106.1:8279439-8455753 GCF_002288905.1 Enhydra lutris kenyoni
CCGCCGGCCCCGCGGCCCCGCGCCCCGCCGCCCCGGGGCCCCGCTCCGCAGCGCAGCGCATGGAGCCCGGCGGGGACCACCGGAGCCGGAGCGGCGGCGGCAGGGGCGGCCCCGGGCCAACAGCGGCCTCCGCACGGGGCCGACGGCTGCCGCCCGCCGGATCGAGCGGCGGCGCGGAACCCGAGGAGGACGACGGCGGTAAGAGCTGGGGCCGGCGGCTCGGGCGGGGGCCCCGGCATGGGGGGAGGGGAGGGCTGCGGCTCCGGGCTCCGGGCCCCTCTCCGCCGCCAAACAAAGGGGGGGACGCGGGCAGGGCGGCCGGGGGCGCCACCTGGCGGGCGCGGATCGCGCCTGCAGGGCCAGCAGGGGAGCCCCCCGCCCAGCTACCGGGGTCCGCCTGCGGGGCTCGGGCGGATTCCCTCCCCTTTAAAGGGCCCCGCGGCCCCCGCCTTCAAGGCCAGGCCTAGGGGTCTCCAAAGGGCCCGGCCGGGCGCCACGGGGCGCGCGCTCTGGGCTGTTGGACTTGTGCCCCCGCCCCTTTCTCTTTCAGACTCCCAGGTGGTCTCCCTTATCCGGCTGTCTCTTAAAAGTCTGCCCAGACTGGGGGGTCCCTTTCGGGGGGCTTCCCCCAGAGGAGCTGAGCTGGGAACTCCTCTGCTTTAAGTCGGGCTGCTCCTCCCCTCCCGTGGCCTTGCTTACAGACAGGAAACCTTTTTCTCCAAAACCCCCCACCCCGCCCCAACGTTCTTTCTTGGAAAGCGCTGGCTGGAGCCTCGGGGGGCCCACCGCTACCTTAACCCACCGCGGGTAGTTTTTAAAGGGATGGGCTCGCTCACAAAGGCAGATACCCCCTCCTGTCCGCGCGTTATCGCCTCCCTTCTTTTAAGAAAAATTTGCCACAATTTGTCGGCTATAGTAGGACCAGCCCGTCCTCCCCGCTCGCTCTCAGAGGACGCTGTGCTTCTTCATTCCCCTGCTGCCGGGTCCCCGCCTGAAGAAGACCCATGACGGTTCAGTCCGGGCTAGGGAGACTGCCCTCATCTCGGAGCTCCCCTCCCAGAAACTCCCCATCCCCTTTTGTTTTTAAAGAATCTCAGCTCCTCCCCTTTTTTTGGGTTCTTAAAGGGCCAATCCACCTTAGACTCGCTTAGATCCGGCGCTGGAAGGATGCTTGGAGACCAGCTAGCTCTCCAGTGCCTTTTCAGACAAAGAGGCTGAGGCCCAGAGAGCCACATGACCTATCAAAGATCACAGAGCAAGTTACCAGTGAAACCATACTGGAACCGAGGTCTCTGACTTTGAAGCCAGTGCTTTTTTCTTTGGATCTACTTAAAACAAACAAAAAACCCACAATGGTGACAGGAGCCCTCTCTGGTCCTGTCTTTTGTTTCTCTGACCCTGAGATTCTCCAGTGGGAGCATGACCACACTTGTCCATTCAGCTTATGTGGCCAGGAAACACTTTTCTAAATAAAACAGAGTCCAAACTGCAGGGAAGGTGGGGGACTGCTTGGGGGTGTCTGCCTGTTTGGCAAAAGGGCACACCGCTGGCTTAGTGTGCTGTGCTTGGGCCTCTCCAGTGCCTGCCCCCTGATTGCCGGGCAGTGGCGGGCAGTGGCTGGTTCTCTGCGAGAGCAAAAAATAAATCCCCAGGAAGACTTAATGGGCTCTGGTGGGTGGTGGCCACTCCCTTCCCTCGAGCCATCCCCTTGCAGGGTCATTGGCTCTCCCTAGAGTCTAGGGATGCCAGGGTCCTAGAAACTCCTTTCCCTGGAGGTGTTGACAGCTTTGTCTTGGGGATCCCTCCCCTCCCAGGGGTGCCTGTATTTGGGAAACTGGCCATGCTTAGCCCCCTCAAAGGGGACTCTCAGAAGGCTGCCTTTGAGGCATTATTGGAAAAAGGGAGAAGATGTTTGGGTGGGGCCCTCCTGGCTGGGGCCTCGGACGGGTGGGTCCCGTGTGCAGCCCTGGATGCAGACAGATGCCCCCTTTGTTCTGCCACTGCCCGCGCTGCGCCATAACCGCCCCGGCCTGCTGCTCTCCTGGCTTTTCCCTCACAGCTTGCCGCCAGAAAGGGGGCCATACAGAGCTGGCTGCCGCCTTGGCCTTCACTTTATTTTTTAAAAAGTCAGAGCTAGTCCCTCGGCAGTGCCCTGCATCCTTTTGTTCTTGGTCCTCTCTTAAAGGATCCTCACTCTTTGTAAAGGGCCAATGTTTTGACTCCTGGGCTCTCCCACATCCCTTTTATTGCTGTTGCCATCCTTTTCCTGCCCCCCCCCCACCAAACGGCCCCTCCCCCACCCCCCCTTTCTCTGCAGAATCCCAGCCCTGGGTTCATTTCCTGGATATCAGGCATTGAAAAACTGTCTCCCTTTCCCCCCTCCCCTTCAGGGCAAGATCTTCAGCTGGATGGGGGTGCCTTGGGGTCCTGGGGGAGCGCCCCCCTGCCCTCCTCCAGGGCCAGGGGCCCGGCATCTTCAGGCAGGAAATACTCAGACCACTGTGAGGCCCGGGCCTCGAGGCCTGGAAAGAGCCGCATCCCCGGCCGTGACCACCGGCGCTACTACCACGACCACTGGCGGCTGGAGTACCTGATGGACTTCAACCCCGCCCGGCACGGCATGGTGTGCATGGTGTGCGGCAGCTCCCTGGCCACGCTCAAGCTCAGCACCATCAAGCGGCACATCCGCCAGAAGCACCCCTACTCCCTGCACTGGAGTCCCCGGGAGAAGGAAGTCATCAGCAACAGCTGGGATGCCCACTTGGGGCTGGGGGCCTGTGGAGAGTCCGAGGGCCTGGGGGCCCAGGGGGCCGAGGAGGAGGAGGAAGAGGAAGAGGAAGAGGAGGAGGAGGGGGCTAGCCTGCAAGCTTGCGCACCCAAGGGCCCAGGTAACACAGGACCTGGAGAGGCAGGGGCCTGGGAGGCGCGCGGGGCCCCATGGGGCCAGCCCTGGCTTCTCCGCCAACTAACTCACTTTCTGGAGGGAGTCACTGCTCTGTGTCGGGTGGGGGTCTGCTTATTGTCCTTCTTGTACAGTATTGGGGGCGGGACAGTGAGAGGAAGAGGTCTGCAGCATCTCTGATGGTCTTGGTCTTCTGTGGTTTTAGAAGGATCAAGGAGAGTGGAGGTGGGGGCATAGGTGGGGCTGGTGGGAAGGCTGGGAGTAGAGGGTGCTGGAAAGGTATGGCTTGACAGTGAAGTCCGGGGAAGGGGCTAGAATCTGGGTGTCAGGGCGGAGCGGGTAGAGTTTCTGGTCTGTGTGCAGGGCAGGAGCTGGAGGAGTTCAGGCCTCAGGAGAGAGGAAGAGCAGGGCCAAGGTCAGGCTGGGGGCTCAGAGTATAGAGTGAAGGAGAGGCTAGTGGAGGACCTGGCTGTGGCGGTGGGGGTGGGGCACTCCCTGGAGGGCCAGCATCTCAGTTCCTTCCCTCCCTCCAACCCTTTCAGGCAAAGCCCCAGCTGGTGAGGGCAGCCGATGCCAGCGGCGAGGGGGCCCAGTGGCACCCCGGGCTCGGCGTCGGCGCCTCTCAGCCTCCCGGAGGGCCGGGGGCAGCAGGGGGCTGGGGGCCCGGCGGCTGGAGCGGAGGCTGAAGGAGTCCCTGCAGAACTGGTTCCGGGCAGAGTGTCTCATGGATTATGACCCTCGGGGGAACCGGCTGGTGTGCATGGCCTGTGGCCGGGCACTGCCCAGCCTGCACCTGGACGACATCCGAGCCCACGTGCTGGAGGTGCACCCCGGCTCCTTGGGGCTCAGCGGCCTGCAGCGCAGCGCCCTGCTGCAAGCCTGGGGTGGCCAGCCCAAGACACTGTCTGAGCTCCCTCGGTCCCCACCAGGTGCGAGGCCCCTCCCAGGGCCAAGGACTCCCCCCCCCCATATTAGGGCTGCAAAGTGGGGTCTATGACCAAAACCGGGAGGGACTCCTGTCTACACCCACCCACCCCCAGACACAGACACATACATACACCCCACACCGGCTGGGGCCTCTAGATTGGGGCTGGGGTGAGGACCCCTCTGCGTGGGTAAGGGCAACCCTGCCACCAGGCTGAGCCCTTCTCCCTCACCCCTTCCCCAACAGACGATGACCTCGTCCCCCAGGACCTGACCAGAAAGAGCCGGGACCCCGCCCCCACTGCTGGAGCCCTCTCCTCTCAGGACCTCAGTCCCCCAGACGTAAAAAAGGAAGAGGCTGGCTGGGTCCCTGAGAGGCCCGGGCCCGCAGAGGAGGAGGAGGAGGAGGAAGGCGAGAGGGTGGGGGTCCCGGGCCGGTCGCCGCGGGGCCGGGACCACCGTCGCCGCTACCAGGAGCGCTGGCGGCTGGAGTACCTCATGGAGTTGGACGGCGGCCGCCGCGGCCTGGTGTGCATGGTGTGCGGGGGCGCGCTGGCCTCGCTCAAGATGAGCACCATCAAGCGGCACATCCGCCAGCGCCACCCGGGCTCCACGCGCCTCAGCGGGCCCGTCAGGGCCCTCATCGCCCAGGAGTGGAGCGAGAAGGCCGCTCACCTGCTGGCCCTGGGGCTGCCCCGCCCCGAGCCCCCCAGGGACCCTGCCGCCCCCGGCACAGCCGCAGCCTCCGAGGAGGGGGGTGGGGAAGAGGAGGAGGAGCCAGAGGAGGAGGAGTGGTGGGGTGAGCTGGCGCAGGGCCAGAGCAGGTGGCGCGGGAGAGTGGGGGCAGGGACCCGGGCCCGGCGGGGGCCGAGCGCCGGGAGTGCTTGGGTGGAAGCGGGTGGTGAGAGCGGAAGGCTGAAGGGCATATTGGGGAAAGTCGGGACCGGAGGCCCCAGGTGGGCGGCGGCGGAGCTGAGGCGCGAGACGCGGGCGGCTGGCCCTCTGCCGGCTCCAGTGCGCTCCTTTGTCCCTTCCTAGGCGATGTCCCGCTTTCCCCAGGGGAGCCGTCGGAACGGCCCACCGAGGACGACGAGGATGACGAGGACGGCCAAGAGTCCGGAGGACTCGCCTTCCCGCCGCTGCCCCCGCCGCCGCCGCCGCCGCCGCCCCCGCCCCGCAGCCGAGAGCAGCGGCGGAACTACCAGCCGCGCTGGCGGGGCGAGTACCTGATGGACTACGACGGCAGCCGGCGTGGCCTGGTGTGCATGGTGTGCGGGGGCGCGCTGGCCACGCTCAAGGTCAGCACCATCAAGCGGCACATCCTGCAGGTGCACCCCTTCTCCATGGACTTCACGCCCGAGGAGCGCCAGACCATCCTGGAGGCCTACGAGGAGGCGGCGCTGCGCTGCTACGGCCACGAGGGCTTCGGGCCGCCGGCCCCGGCGCCGCGCGACGGCGGCGCGGACCTCAAAGCGGGCGCCGTCTGCCGGGCGTAGCGGGCTCGCGGGGCGGGCGGGGCGGCTCCGCCCTGTGTTCCGCAGGCCCGCGGGCCCGGACTCCCTGCTTCCCGCGGCCCTGGCCGCCGGCGCCGCTGCCCCCGCCCCGCTGGCCGGGCCGGGCGGAGATAGGACTTGGGTGGGGTCGCGGGTTCCGCTCGCAGCCCCGGAGCCCCCCCACCCCACCCCGGGCCGGTCGGTGCGCCGAGGAAAGCGCGGGGCCCCACGTTTCCCGAGAGGCCAGCGCGGCCGCCAAGCGTGTGCACGGAGGGCCTGCAGCCCTAGCCCGCGCCAGGCCCGTGTGGGGGGTGCCGACTGTCAGTATTAGGGCCCCGAGGGCGGGGTGGGGGTTGGTGGGGGGCAGGAGGGCCGCGCCGGCTCGGTCCGCTGGCGGGGGCCCAGCTCCCTGTAGCGTTGCAGGCGGGCAGGCACGGCCCCCGGGTCGGGGGCGGCCGCTCCCGCGTCCTCATTGGTATTCGCGGCCGCTCGTAGGCCGGGACTGCGGACGAGGGCCTCCAGCGGAGGGCGGGGCGGCGGGGCTCGGGAGCCCGCCCGGGGCGGGGAGGACGCTTGGACCGCCGGCCGGCGGGCGGCCAGAGGCGGGGCCGGAGCTGGGCCGGGGCCCCGGCAGCTGCGCCAGCCTCCCGGGCGGGCTCTGGGGACAGCACGCCCCGCGGCCCCTTCCGGCTCCCCCGCTCCTGCCGCGCCCTCCTGGACCCCGATCTTGTAAAGGGATTAGCACTTTTCTCCTTTGCTCCTCTCCTGCTCCGAAGACCTCCGTTTTCCCCTAAACCCAGTCAGGCGCTCCTGCTCTAGGGTTCCCGTTGGTCCGAGTCCGGGGCACTGGAGGTCCCGGCAGTTGGAGTTCTATTCCCGTCCCCTCCTTGTCCCCCTTCGTACATGGTGGACGTGCCACCCATTCTCAGTCCCCAAGGGCCTGGGGCCGGGCCTCGGCCTTCCTTTCTCTTCCCCGCGGCAGCGCCAGGCCCGGTGGGGCCGGGAAGGGGCCCCGCGATCTCCCAGGCAGGTCCGAGTGGGGCGTGTAGATTCATTCTCCTGTGGAGAACAGGTGGCCCCGAGATCAGGCCCTTTTTGCTCTTTGTATTTTATTTTGAAACTGTATTTAATGCTTTTATATGAAAGGGAGAGGGGCGGGGAGAGAGCTGTCCCAGTCACCCTTACGTGCAAATGTCTTATTTATTATACGTGTATCAGAGATAAGCTGTGAGGTGGTGGAGAAAGGACCGAATGGAGGAAGGAGTGAGGACAGAGGTGGGGATGGGGGACCCTAAACATCCCGCACTAATGTGTGACTCTCCAGGCCTTTCTTGGAGTCTCTGGGCCTGTGTCTGCTCTTCACATGGCCAGGCTGGTTCTTTTGGTCTTAAAGCCTGAAAGTGGGGAGGTGGGACTAGCCGGGGAGGCCTGGAGGCAGAGGGGCCCCCCGGCACCTGGGGCCAGGGGCTCCCTCTGTGGGTGGGAACGCAAGACAGCAAAGAGGAAGCCCTTCCTCATCCCAGCACCCCTAGGCCAGATCCCAAGGTTCAAGTGCCTCAGGCCCAGTCCCCTTGACTCGTCCTGATTGGGAATTGGATTTTATACCATGGATTTTATAGCATTTTTATATAATTCAAGATTGTCAGAGTCCGAATGACCTTGGAGATCCACCAGTCCCCGCCCCCTCGGCCCCTTCCGCAGACAGGTAGTGAAGTTCGGAAACTGAAATGACACACAGCCAGGTAGAACAGTATAGAAATAGAATAAAAAGCTCAACTCCCAACTCAGTGTTGTTTGCACTACACCCCTCGGCCTCCCAATCTCTGGTCAATTAAGGTTTCTTTTCCCATGGGGCCTGCCAAAGGGTGGAACCGGTGCCACAGGCCGTTAGAGCAGAGTGGCCTCCTCCGGGGACGGCGAAGATGTGCATGGCTCCCTGGGACCAGTGTCGTCTAGGGCAGCTCTGGCTGCCTTGGACTTCAGCTCCAGGTTTCCGGCAGCCGCCTGCTCCCTCAGAAGTCCACGAGCGCGGCTGACGGTCCCCCCGTCCTGTGGCCTCCCCAGGAGGGCAAGGGCTCTGGCGTTGTGTTCTGTTCTAGGTGCCCCAGGGACTCAGGAAGTACTGCAGGAGCTGTCAGTTGGCTGAGAAGTGAATTTTGAACCTCCAGGGGTTGTGAGTCAGTATTAAGAGCTTGAGAACAGGGATTATGGATGGCACCAGGCTGGGCACTGCCATTCTTTTATTTTTCTTCATGCATGTTGTTTTCAGATCCAGAATGAGTATTTCACCACTTTTTGCGACTCTGCCTGTTCCAAAACAGGAGGCAGATTGGGGTGACCTCTTCTGGTTACCCAAGCCCACCGCCAAAGTTCAGGTAAGCCAGGACAGAGAGCTGGTCAGGAATGGCTTTTCCTCTTGACAGGCAGGGACGGAGGCCTTAAGACAGGAATGAGGGTCTTCGTTGAGAGGCAGCCCCAGGCACTCCAGGGGCTTCTCAAAGTGTGGCCATCGGACCCGTAGCATCACATTATGAACCTACTAGAAACATATCCTTGGGCCCCGTCTTGAATCAGAAATGGCAGCACCCAGCAGTCCTTTTGGATAAGCCCTCCAGTGCTCACGAAGCTGAAGATCTGAGCAGGAGTGGGCCCAGTGCCTCCGTAGGGGTTCCTGCTTTGACGGCCCCTACCGCCTCTTGGGGTGGGGGGTCAGGTTGTCCTCCTCTCTCTGTGCCTCCTCCTTGCCTTGGGAGTCTGACATGAACAGGTGAAGTTTCTTCATGAATTTTTTGTTGATGGTATGCTTGCTATTATGGCCAATATGTAAATGTTACTCTGAATCCATATTTATACGCCACGTTAGTGACATTACTCGAACATTACTTGTATGTGTATTTGTGAAGTTGTTGGCTTCAGTTATTTTTTAAAGAAAAATTTCAGCCTAAGTTTTCTAAGAGGTATGTTGAATAAATTTTTAAAATCCAGCTTAAGGGTCATGGCAGCCTTAGTTTTGGGGGAAGACTCAATCTGAAGGAATATGGTTCTGATGTATGTGGTCTCCACTTTCCATGGTGACTGACTCTGACGTCTAGGCTGCTTCACGCTGCGGGCGGGCGACCCTCTGAGGTTGGTGTGAGGCTGAACTGGGACAGCAGACCCGCCGGCCCCTTCCACTCCTCACCCTCTTTCTCCTAAGGTCACCTCTTAAGAGGGTCTCTGGGATCTTTCAGAAACCAAACACAACAGCTTTGCTCTACTATGGAAATTCTGCAATCTTGGGAATCATTGCCAGCCTCAACTATGAGCTGCTTTTTAAAGCATCAAGAGTGGAGTGGGGATGGGGCTGGTGGAAGCCTGGTTCTTACTTTACCCAAACTGTATGTATAAAGAATAAAGTTAGCAGAACGACACCACAGTCACTGTGTTTTTTAATTTTTTCTTTTTTATTAATACCACATCAATTTGCAGTTTACAGGAACCAAGATTCAAGTTCCTTAGGTGCTACTGTATTTTCATGTTGCACGTACATACACGCACATTTTCATTAGTAATAGTTCCATCTATAGGTTTTCCTTAAAAAAACAAAACAAAACAAAAAACCCATGAAACTCCTGTGTGGCACAAAGATCTGTCCAATTACCTAAACACAGCAGTAAAACAACAGAAGAGCTAGGTGTGGAGGCTTCCAGTGCAGAAAAGGGTCCTCTGGAGGGGAAGCCCAAAAAGCTGATCAGAGCACTGTCTTTCTGGGAGGGCCTAAGACAGGATGCAGAATGTGTTTCCAACTGAAATCAGCTTAAAACTTAAAAAGGAAAGGGGGCTAAGTAAATAGGAAAATGGAGTAAGGCAAGGGTACCTTTTACCCATCTAAATGCTGAAGTAACTTTTCCAAAACAGTAGAAAGAAAACTTCCACTACCTTCTAGAGAGTTGTAGTGCTTTGGGACCGTCAAAGACTGTAGCCCTTACTTTAAAGTCACCAACGCACATTCCCTCTGGATTATCATGACTATGAGTTTTACAACCTGAAGGAACTCTCACAGATGACTTCTTTCAAGTTGACTGAATTTTCACGTTGGAAGGGGAGAAAAGACACTTGTCAGCCTCAGCAGGAATCAGATTCCCGACGGCCCTCCATCTGATGTCCGTCTGGGTTGTTCTGTTTATCTTTCAATCACACACGGAGCCCCATCGACACAATCTGCTCCTGCCTGGTCGCCCTCACCTAAAACTTCTTGGAAAACTCTCAAAAGGAGCACCTTGGGCCAAGACAGGTGCTGAGGCATTTCATGTGCCTGAAGATGAAAGGAACCCTCAACACGTGACACACACCCATAAGCTAGCCTCAAAGTGAAAACTCTGTATGAACCACAGAACACACTTTCTTACACTAATTTGTGGTCTCTTAACCACAGACACATACAATCTCCTCTCAAGCCAGCTTGGCTTTGGTCCTTAGGGTACAGTGATGAGCACAGGTTAAAGATGTAGCATGTGAAGGAGGAAGCTGTGGAGAAAAGACAAAAAGCAAAAAAGACCTTTTACGTTTCTAGATTCGCCTTTTGAGAATGGTTCCCCCCCATGGACCGAGACAGGATTACAATAACTCAACAACTGAGGAGCCCACATGCGGATTATACTTTTTCTCTAACAAGTTTACAGCAGTGTACAGCAGTTACAGACATTTATTTCATAATAAGAAAAGTACAACCATATTTATTAAACTTGAGGTGAGGTGGGCAAGGAAGAGGGAGGAAAGCACATTCAGGAATGAGTTCTCAAACTAAAGCCCAGAACTGGTGCCCACGAGAATAGACACAGATGCCACCCTCCCAAAGGCAGAGACTTTCCTTTCCTAGGGGGGAGCGGGAGGGGAGGGTCGTCCCAGCCCCACCTTCCATTTCCATTCTTGGTTCCCAGACGGCATTCTGGGAAGCAGGAACTATCTCTATCACCTACAGGTTATTCATAGAGTTGGAAGCTATAGCATTACACAAAGAAGAGGAGTATTAGGAGTAGCTGCTCACATTGTGGGGCCGGAAGATGGGATCAGAGGTTCACCAAAACCCATGGGAAGGAATCCCACTCCTGTCCCCAGATAATTTCCTCATAAGTTAATCATTATTTCTTAACATAAAAATAAGGGTAAAACTCGGATGGGAAGCTGGGTAAGACTAGTCCTTGAGACCTGGATAGCAGAGTCCAAGAGCAGTGCTTTCTTTCATTATTTCCTTGACCTCCAACCTCTCCCCTTTCAAGCTACAAGTAAAAGCTCCGCCACCATTAAGGTACGATTTATCCTATTAATTTGACTCTTTCTTTATTCTTTTGGATCCTAAGGTATCAGTTCTTTTTTTAGTCCAACAATTCTTGTGCTTGATACTGAGGGTAACGGGAAAGGAGGGGAGAAAACAAATTAAGAAAAAGAAGCTTGGAATGCAGGCTCGAGCTGACGCTGAGCGCGTTCCTTCATAGTACAGGTAATAACGTTATGACTATTAAGTGGTGTTTTAGTAACTGTTGCATTTCTGGTTTCCATGTACTTATTCTGCCTTTTTTTTTGCGATTCCAGGGAGTTTTGCTTGTATCCTATTGAAGGAAAAAAAAAAAAAGAAAAAGGTGAGAAAGGACGTTAGTTGTAGGTTTTTACTTTTAACAGTGACACCGAAAGACGGCCCTGGGCTTGCTGGAGAATGTGACACAATCTCTCATTTCCACAGGGCTTACTCTGGATGAAAAATGCGGGGCCGAGTCTGGTCTGGGATGAGCTGAGGGGTCCGCAAAGATTCATGTCCTCTCAATGCCGCCATGCCTGCGGCCTGTCCTCTTGCACTGCCTGCGTCTCCTGGGTCCTTCACTGGGGGTTCCAGAGAAGAATTAAGGGGATCTGGGCCTAACACCTGCTGCGTTCCACACACAGCAGAAAAGAGCCCATTTCTCCGGGAATGCTAGGTGACCCACTAGCGCTACAAAAGGAACCAGGAGTCAAGGGTCAAGGTGACAGGTAAAAAGACTACAGGAGCTGGCAACAGTTCCTGGCCCCTCGCTGGACACCAGAGCCACCCTTCATTTTGTGCATTAAGGTTACTCTTCACTAAGGTCATTCACATACCTCTCAGCCAATGTCAAAGCCACTCTTCACAATTAGATCCCACAACAGGGACTGACCAAGACATTAGATTTAAAGCTAAGCGACGTCTATTATTTCACAATCAGAAGTAAACAGCAACCAGATACATATTTGTGCTAACTGTCCTTGCCTGGTGTTAGCTCTAATGCATACGTGTAAAAGCAAAAGAGCAAGTAAAGACCCTGGCATCAAGCCAGAACTGTGTCATATACTCGTAGTTCCCGCTTACCAAAACTGGGAAAAGCACGAAAATTGGGAGGCGTGAAAGGGACTGGGGCGGGGAAGGGGTTGCACAAAAGAGGTTTAGCTGCTTGTGTTCTATTTCTTAAATGTCAACATTTTAGTTAGAAGTGTGGGTTCCTTAGTGTTTGCCATGATTGGGGGGGAAAAAAAAGCCCAAAACAAAAAAACTAAACAAAAAAACCCCAATGGCTCCCTGGTAGAGGGAGTCATAAAAATGTCTATCAATAGTTTATTACTTGATTTCAATACTAAATTGGTTCAAAAAAAAAGGAGAGAAAACAGGGATTTTGGTAGTTGAGGAAAAGCAGCACTGGCTTTGAGTCATTTATTTAGTAAAACTCTTATTTCTGGGGATGCTTGGGTGGCTCAGCTGTTAAGCGTCTGCCTTTGGCTCAGGTCATGATCCCAGGGCCTGGGATCAAGCCCCACATCCATCTCCCTGCTCAGCGGAAAGCCTGCTTCTCCCTCTCCTACTCCCCCTGCTTGTGTTCCCTCTCTCGCTGTGTCTCCGTCAAATAAATAAATAAAATCTAAAAAACCAACCAAACAAACAAAAAACCCTCTAAAACCTCTTATTTCTGAAAAAGGAGGGATGAGTTTGGTTTAAAATTGATTAATGTGGGCGGGTAGCTTCAGACACTTAAAAGGCCAAGTCAGAAAGGCAAAAGGTTCTAATTCCACAGTTCCTTTTTAATCTAAGATACAAAGAATGTTTTTTAAGGAAGCAGGATGAAATAATTTGTAGTAAAAATCAAACTATTAACCAACATTTTTCTTCAGGATCAAGATTCCTTTCTTTGAGTCAGTATTTTATAGAGGAGGCTGAAAATAATTGGGGAAGAAAAGCACACATTCTGATAAAACGTGGAACTAAAGTATACTTACTTTTCAACAATCGACTTGGTCTGATCACGGGCGATGCCAACATAGTGATCAATCTGGGTCTTTAAGGAAAGGGAAGAGACTCGGTTATGGCAACACAGATTAACAATTTTCCTGAAAATAATGTTGTTATCTAGTTTAACCATTTCTTAAAAACACTATTGCATATTCTGGGAAATGAGAATAATGTCAGTTTTTAAAATTTATTATTATTTTTTATTTTAAGTAGGCTCCATACCCAGCACAGCGCTTGAACTCACAACCCTGATGATATCAAGAGTCAGATGCTCTATTAACTGAGCCAGCCAACCGCCCCGATAATGCCCAGTTTTTAAGAGTATTTTTAAAACTTCAGGTATTGGGGCATCTGGATGGCTCAGTTGGTAAAGCATCTGCCTTCGGCTCGAGTCATGATCCCAGGACCCTGGGACTGAGCCCCACACATTAGGCTCACTGCTCAGCAGGAAGCCCACTTCTCTCTCTCCCCCAGTTTGTGCTCTCTCTAGTTATCTCTCTAATAAATAAAATCTTAAAAAACCAAAAAGCCCCCCTCCCCCAATTTCAGGTATTAGGGGTGCCTGGGTGGCTCAGTCAAGGCCTGATGTCAGCTCAGGGTTGTGAGTTCAAGCTCTGTGGTGGGTTCCACACTGGGCACGGAGCCCATAAACAAAACAAAACCCCCCAAAAACCTTTCAGGTTTCAGACTTTAAATTATGCCATAAACGCCTTATAATAGTCTGTTGAAGTAAAAATCTCTTGTTTCTTTTGCTAAGGTCTTACTTGCTAGGTATTTCCTTTACAGACACTAGAGTAAAGCATTTTCTAAATACTAAAAATTGTCTAATCTATATTCTGTAATCACAAATGTTGTTTTGGCTCCTAGGTAAGACTAATTCATTTAATATCAAAAGGTATAAATAAAGTCTGTTGATTGAGGACTTAATCTATGAAGAACAACCTCAGAGCATCTGGCAAGGCTGTACCATTCTACAAAGCAATCATCTCTTCCCACAGATGGAGTCCCATAATAGCCTTGATAGTTTAAATTTCTTTTCAGACGCCAGCTTTTATTTATTTAAGCATTTTTTCGACTTATTTTTTTGAATGGATAATGCATCCCCATGAAAAACTTAAAAGACATACAACAAGTCATAAAAATGTACCTTCCTACCCTTCTCTCTCCTAAACATTCAGTTTCTCTTGGTACAGGAAACCACTACTTCTCATAGGCTCCTGACTCACAAACTCAGACTGCAGAAATGGTTACAGAATGATCGCTCATGGGGTGCCTGAGTGGCTCAGTCAGTTAAGTGTCCTACACTTGGTTTCAGCTCAGGCTGTGAGATCTCAGGGTCGTGAGATCAAGCCGGGTGTGGAGACTGCTTGGGATGCTCTCTCCTCTTCCCCCTGCCCCCTCCCGCTTGTGCACTCTCTCTCTAAAATAAGTAAAGGAAGGAATGAAGGAAGGGCGGGAGGGAGAGGAAAGGAAAAGAAAAGAAAATGATCACTCCAAATGTTCAATAACTAAAAAATGGACTAAAGCTAGTCATACATCAACAGGCACATATGACTCAAAACAGGCAAGTGCTCACCTTGTACTTCTCATAGACAATGGGGACACTGAAAATGAGCAGTTCGGCTGTAAGAGAATCACAGGACACGGCAAGTGTACATGTGAGACAGTCAAAAAGATCCAAGATTCAAGTAACATACATTTTCCTCATGAAATACGGGGAAACACAGATCTTAAATATGAGAAATCCTACTTAGGGCTCGCAATTAAGGACGGTTAGCTATAGGTACACAGGCTTTCTTTGTATCACAAATAATTTCTAAATTATGAAAATGATTTCTGTAAGATCCCTATATTTAACACAAATGTAGGCAACTCTCCTTTACTTCTATTTTGACACTTCTTTATAGTTAGGACCTTTCAAAAATCCTATGGCCACAAACACAGGTTCTTCCAACATCTAATTCAAGGTTTATAGATGTTAAAGGCTGGGCCGCATGGAAGGAGTGGAGACATGCCGGGCATTCTCTTGGCTCCTACTTTTTACCAATTACAAATGACTGCTGAACATCATGGGGATTAGGAGGACGGATACCCCACACAGTCAAAAATCTGCACAGAACTTTTGACTCCCCTAAAACTTGGCCAGAAGTGTTACCAAGAACACAAACAGTCGATCAACACATTATTTTGTATGTATATTATATGCTGTATTCTTACTGTACGGTAAGCTAGAGAAAAGAAAATGCTAGCCAGAAAATCCCAAGAGAAAATACATTTACAATACTGTACTGTAAAAAATCTGCGTATAAGTGGGATCCCACAGTTCAAAGCTGTGTTGTTCAAGGGCTAGCTGTACTTCCAAGAGCACGGAGACATTTTCCTTGTTGCCTTACCGAGAATCAGAAGGGTGATTCCATTGAAAACGGCACCAACATAGGTCATCAGCCACATGAAGACAGCCAGCTGCGAAAGCCAACATCAGAGGATTACGCAGGAACCATCATAATGCAAAATTTAGGTTCACTGATGCCATTCTCCCCTTGCCGATTAAGTCTGCATAAACTTAGGGACGTATGCCACACACAATTATAATGGCACAACGAAGGTTCTACCTTGTCTGCACCACACATTTGCAGGGTGCATCAGAGAATTCCGTAGTTCTCTGAAGCTCTGCGACAGACTGTGACTGTGTTTTGGTCAGTGATGTTGCCCCTGTTGGGAGGGTACTTAGTTCCATGGGTGCAGGAGATGTCTCTTCCTCTCCTGACTCCTATCCCCATTTTTCACAGGCTGGTTGAGAGAAGCATACACTTGTTTTTGTGTGATAAAACCCTATTTACTGGTTTTCCTCTGATTTATAACTTAGTCCCTGGCTGTCCTCAGCCTCACCACCAAAAGCTGTAGAAGCAACTGACCTTCAAGGAGTCAACCAAATCTTCCACCAGAAAGAGACGAATAATGAGTTTCAGGGCTCTGTTGATGCGTACCATGGCAGCATTCACGTAATTATGGAAAGCTTCTGAGGACAGAGTAATGTCTACATCCAGGTAGGCTCTTCCAGAAGAAGAAACAACAGTCATACACTTGACACGGAAGAAGAACATCTTTGCTAGTAGAACAGTTATTTAGGGTGTGAAATTCCCCCAAAGGCACATTTTAGAAATCTGTAGGAGCATTTTTCGCTGTCATGGGCTGGGGAGAGGGGACCATCGTCTTTCAGCAGACAGAGGCAAAGATGCCAGATGTCTGCAAAGTGTGGGGCAGTCATACACAATAAAGTAGTGTCCTATGCCCTGCATAAACTTTTACGGCCTCATGGGATATTCATTTATAATTATCAAAAGCCCAGAACATATAAAAACAAGGTATTTTCCCCAGTTTTAACATATCCTGAATTTTCTAAAAAGACTGTATTTTGTGTATGCTGAACTTTACTAAGATATTTTACACCACTTTGGAAAGTCACATCTGTATTGGAGATTACACATCTAAGTGTAAGTATATAATGTCTCTATTGTTTTGTGTGTGTGTATAGTCATGTCCAAGCAGTTAAATATTGACTGGAATATGTATTATTTTACTATAAATGACCTTCCATCTTATCATTCCTTTATATTACAAGTATAGTCTATTTTTGAAATTTTGCTTATAGCTATCTATGAATTTCATTTCAAAACATTAAAAGAAGCATTACAAAATATTTGTTAGCAAAAGAAAAAAGAGGGTGGAGATACTGAGTCTGATAGGGTCGACAACTATAGGAAAAGACAAAGACTTGGGTTCTGTTCACAGATGCACTAGAGAACTGCGATGTAAGCGTGTGCTCATAACTAGTTCATTCACTCAGTACTTAGTGAGTGCCTACTGAGTATCAGACCCTCGCCATGTGCTGGCATATCAAGAAAGAAAAGACTGCTTTTGCCTTAAAGAGCCTACAGTCTTGCAGGAAAAACAGACAAGGAACAGATATGCTTTCCTTTTCTATTTATTAAGAAAGTATTTACTACCTAATACAAAAGTTATAAAAAATAGATGCTGTAATTTATACAACTTGACAAAACACATTTCATGATCCACAACAGTGTCCTGCAAAAGAGGAAAAATCCTAAGACCCCTGAGCTTGTGGCAAAAGTCATATTTATTCACTCAGTGAACAGCTACTGATTTGTTAAAATTAACTGGTGATAACTTTTTAAATGCCACATATAGTTTAAACTGTCTTCTATTTTCACCAAGAGAAAATTAAAAAAGGACCAGAGCTGCAGCCAGACACTGATTCTGTCATAGTCTTGAGAGGTCACAGAAGAGTTTCTCTCCCTATAAGAAAAAGGCTTTAAAAAAACTGCCATTTGCGAATACTAAAATTGTTCATGGGCCAAGATTTCCAAGAGGAAAAGTGTGAGGAAAACATTTGTTAAAAGTCACAACACAGGGGCGCCTGGGTGGCTCAGTGGGTTAAGCTGCTGCCTTTGGCTCAGGTCATGATCTCAGGGTCCTGGGATCGAGCCCCGCATTGGGCTCTTTGCTCAGCGGGGAGCCTGTTTTTCTCTCTCTCTGTCTCTGCTACCTCTCTGCCTACTTGTGATCCTTCTCTGTCAAATAAATAAATAAAATCTTAAAAAAAAAAATAAAGTTACAACACAGAAAAGCTAGCAAGTGGATTCTAGAAATGCATGACCTACTGATCTCAAGACTTGCTCCTGGTAGTAAGAAAACTAAAGGGCGGTGGGGGAGGTTTAGAAAACTAAAGGAGAGATAAGAAGGAAATCAGTAATAAAACTAAGAGCAAACATATCAAATTCTGATATTGCCAAGAGCACAGCCTCAATACTGAGATTTCAAAGTTGTTTTAAGGTTTAACTATATGGGGGGGGCCTGGGGGATGGGGTAGCTGGGTGTTGGATATTAAAGAGGGCATGTGATGTAATGAGCACTGGGTCTTATATAAGACTGATGAATCAATGAACTCTACCTCTGAAACTAATAATATACTGTATGTTAATTAACTGAATTTAAATTTAAAATGTTTAAAAAATCAAAACCAAAACCAAACCAAAACAAAAACAGTTAACTATAATAGGGAACTTAAGCATGTCCTTGGGACCCCATCTAACTGGGTGCTGTCCTGGAGGCCCCGCTCAGGAGTTCAAGCAGTCTTCTTTGATATTAAAGTGTGAGCCTCTAGTTTTTTTTTTTTTTTAAAGATTTTTTTTTTTTATTCATTTGACAGATAGAGATCACAAGTAGGTAGAGAGACAGGCAGAGAGAGAGGAGGAAGCAGGCTCCCTGCTGAGCAGAGAGCCCGATGCGGGGCTCGATCCCAGGACCCTGGGATCATGACCTGAGCCGAAGGCAGAGGCTTTAACCCACTGAGCCACCCAGGCGCCCCAGTGAGCCTCTAGTTTGTCCAAAAGTACTTGGCTCCTAAATTGATCACTTTTGAAGAGACAAGGTTTCTAGCTGACGGTTCCTGCGAGGGATCAGCTGCATTAGGCTAATTCTTCACTTAGTCCGGTTTGCTTGGCAGACCTGCCCGCCAGCCTGAGCAAACCCCTTCTCTAAACTGGCGAGTGTTACTTGTGACATTTCCACTCACTTGAACGGATGGCCCTCTTCTGATTTCTGTACAGCTTGGATGACAGACTTGTAGACCCTGAAGCTGATGGTGACAGAGAGAAGAGCCAGGATGAGGTAAGAAATCACACTGATAACACTGAAAGCTGCCAGGGAGAGCAGCATGATCAGTGTGGTGCCGAAGACAAAACCCGTCTTCTTCACATCTCGCCAGAAAATCAGATCGTGCACTGCCAAAAGAAAAGGGAACACAGGTTACATGGGAGCATGCGGCCAGGCCGGCTCTTGGGCTGTGTCCTGCACACCCGAGAAGCATTATGCTAATGTAGTTACATAACACACAGCTCAGGCGCACCCCTCCTTAAAAGAATCTGATAAATGAAAATCAAACTGTAGGTCAGGAGTGGGGACTCATACTGCAGAAGGTTCCTGCGGTTTCTGTACAGGTTCACAAAAACTTAGAAACTTCTTTTTTTTAGAGATGGCTACTGAAGTACAATGGGATAAAATATCAATTTCTTGAAATGTTTCAACAGAAAGGGTAGACTAAGTGTGATAAACTCTTGTTAATGGTTGACTGAATGAAGCAAACCATGGCGACAAATTCATCTGGTCACTATAAAACCAAAGCTAAGGTATGTATAATAAATTGGGTGGGAGCAGAAGAGAGCGGTGTATAAAAAGAAACCCAACTCTATTCGTGTTGGCTACAGTGGAACCCCAGTCTCTCCGTTAATCTGAAGAGAACTCAGGAAGGACGGTGGGTAGGGAACTACATTATTATCTAAACCGCAATACCTCTGGAAATGAATGGGGACACTATTACTAATTGTTAGGAAATAGGTATAAATCAAGACTGTCTCAGACAAGTGGGTCTTGTGGTGAGGGACAGCCAGACTGGAAAAATCTAAGTTCTTCTACTTAAAGACTCAAGAACTGTGTAAAAGTTGCTAGTAATTACCATCAATCTAGCAACGACCCTGTATTTGAATTTCAATCTGCGAAGGTTATTAACTTCAACACAAATGGTCCTTTTGCAGCGTTCTTCTGTTCATAAAGAAGGGAAAGGGCTTTAGAGCTGGAGCGACAGGAGTTTGAATCCTGGTTAATTTTTAGCCATATTGTCTTACATGACCATTCTAAAGCTTTGTTTTTTCTTTTGTAAAAGAAAGTAACACCTATTTCCTAGAGTTGTTTTTATAGGACACCAATGCAGTAGAATGCTTAGCACTGTAAGTGACCTGCAGTAAACACTCACATTTTAACTATACTCAAAATAGGACAGGTCTCTAAGACTGTGATTGAGGGTAAAATGAACTTGATTCTGTTCAAGTGGACCCCCTGGCACCTAGATCTTCCCCATATTCCAGCTACAATACTCACCCCTGAAGCCTAACCTTGCTATTGCCAACAGAACCTAACTTGAAACTTTCACCCTGAAGGTATGCTGACTGTACAGAAGAAACAATCCCTGGCTGAGAGAGTCCAGCCAAGGGATGTGGCACTAGGAGAAGTAAGAGGCATTATGATTCCTGATGGGAATGCAAAGGAAGAGAGCTGGGAGGCAAATCAGGCTCACCTGATGGGACAGAAAGCTGAACAGAGTGCTGCCTTCTTAGGAGAGCAAATACTAATAAGCAGGATTCCTACAGTCAGAGAGTCTAAGTATATAGACGCCACAGCTCCTAAGACCACAAGCACAGTTTCAACAAAGAATACTTCTGAATGGAACAGATAACCATGTGCCTCTTTGGTGTAATGCACCGAGGATACAACATCACTTCTGTGGTATTCTTGCCAATAACAAAGAACCAAGATCTAATAAAACACCAGAAAACCCAGACTGAGAAATTCACAACATGGATGGACGTAGAGGGTATAACCCTAGGTGAAATAAATCAGAGACAAATACCCTATGATTTCGTCCACATGTGGAAAGTAATAAACAAGTGAACAAAGGAAAGAGACAAACCTGACTCTTTTTTTTTTTTTTAAGATTTTATTTATTTATTTGACAGACAGAAATCACAAGTAGGCAGAGAGGCAGGCAGAGAGAGAGGAGGAAGCAGGCTCCCCGCAGAGCAAAGAGCCCGATGCAGGGCTCGATCCCAGGACCCTGGGATCATGACCTGAGCCGAAGGCAGAGGCTTTAACCCACTGAGCCACCCAGGTGCCCCGACAAACCCGACTCTTAACTACAGGGAATACACTGTTGCTTGCCAGAGGGGAGGTGGGGGGGGTGTGAAAAGGTGAAGGGGGTTTGGAGTGGGTACACTTACTGCTATGAGCGCCAAGTAATGCACAGCACTGCTGAACCATTACTCTGCACACCCTGTAAGCGTAACACTGTACTTAATTATTCTTTAATAAAAAATAGCAAAAAATAAAGGAGATAAAATTTGAGAACACATAAATGTCACGTGTGAGGACTACAGACTGAACACTGGATAAAGGAGTAAAAACGGCTGTAAAGGACACCACTGGGACAGAGACAAAATCTGAACGTGGACTACGTAACTGATAAAAGCACAGGTGAGCCTTCAACAACCGGTGCTTGAACCGCAGGGCTCATTTTCATGGATTTTTTCCCAATAAATACAGTATAGTACTTGTAAATGTATTTTTTCTTCCTTTTGACTTTCATAATGACATTTTCTTTTCTCTGGCTTACTCTGAGCATATAGTATACAGTACACAGAACATACACAATGTGTGTTAGCTGACCATTCACGTTAGCAGTAAGGTTAACGGTATGCGATTAGTAGTTACATTTTTGGAGAATCAAAGTTATACGTGAATTTTTGACTACATGGCACTCACTGCCTGTTACCATGATGTTCAAGGGTCAACTATATGGTACCAATATTAAACTTCCTAAATATAGTAAGTGTACTGTGGCTATGTACATTCTTGAAAAACATTCTTGCTCAAAAACGAAGACAGGGGTGCCTGGGTGTCTCAGTGGGTTAAGCCTCTGCCTTCGGCTCGGGTCCTGGGATCGAGTCCCGCATCGGACTCTCTGCTCGGTGGGGAGCCTGCTTCCCCCCCTTCTCTCTCTGCCTGCCTCTGCCTACTTGTGATCTCTGTCAAATAAATAAATAAAATCTTAAAAAAACAAAAAAACAAAAAAACCCCCAAAAACGAAGACAAACACAAACACTCTAAAGTGGAAAGGGGTGTGAAGGGGCAGGATGTTTGCAATCAGCTCTTAAACAGTTCAGGAAAAAACATGTATCAGGTGCCTGGGTGGCTCAGTCAGTTAAGTGTCTGCCTTCAGCTTGGGTCATGATCTCAGCGTCCTGGCTTCAGGCCCCATGTTCGGCTCCCTATTCAGCCAGGAGTCTGCCAGTCCCTCTCCCTCTGCCCTGCTTGTGCTCTCTTCTTTCTCTCAAATAAATAAATGAGATCTTAAAAAAAAAAAAAAAAAAAGAAAAGAAAGAAAAAAACATGTATCTATGGAGAGGAGGTGGGAGAAATAAAGCAAAAGTAGGCAAATGTTAACAACTGGTGAACTAGAATGAAGGTTATGTGGGAGTTTTTTGTACTATACTTGGAATTCTTTAAGTTTAAAATATTTGAAAGAAACACAGAAAAATAAAAAAAAAAGAAAAAAGCTTACAGGGTAAGACTGGGGTCCAGAGAGAAAAAGACCTCAATGTATCAAAGAGAGGTAATGACACTAGCATACACGCGAATCTAGATTAGCAAAAGCCACCCTATCTTCATGAACCTTACTGCCATCTGCTGGAAGACCATTGGAAGAAACAGTGAAACCTACAGTGATAACATACTTGAATCGTGTCCCATAGAGGTGTGCAGTACACAACCTGCACAACAGTACAGAAGTCCCTAGGCTGAGCCTTAAAAATCAATGGTAGAGGGGCACCTGGGTGGCTCAGTGGGTTAAGCCTCTGCCTTCAGTTCAGGTCATGATCCCGGGGGTCCTGGGATCGGGCTCCCTGCTCAGCGGGGAGCCTGCTTCCTCCTCTTTCTCTGCCTGCCTCTCTGCCTACTTGTGATCTCTCTGTCAAATAAATAAAATCTTTTTAAAAAAACTCAATGGTAGGGGCACCTGGGTGGCTCAGTGGGTTAAAGCTTCTGCCTTCGGCTCAGGTCATGAAACCGGGGTCCTGGGATCGAGCCCCGCATCGGGCTCTCTGCTCAGCAGGGAGCCTGTTTCTTCCTCTCTCCTTGCCTGCCTCTCTGCCTACTTGTGATCTCTGTCTGCGAAATAAATAAATAAAATCTTAAAACAAAACAAAACAAAAAACAAAAAAACTCTATGGTAGAATTATGGTCTCTAGAAAAGGGGGACACTGATTAAAGGGGCTATAACAGAGGAAAAGGAAAGGCTGGTTAACCCCTCAAACCTCGGGCTGGGATGCTCTTCCTCCACAATGTCACCTTACTTGTTCCTTCACCTCATTTGGGTCCTGGTTCATGGGATACTGCCCTCGGACTGCCCATCCCATTGAACATACCCCTCCTTTGATCACGCTCCATTCTCCTTATTCTGCTTTATTTTTCTTCGATCTGCTGTTAAGTGCTTAAAGCATGGGCTAATTAACCACAGTCTGCATTTGTTTCCTCTCACAGAGGCCAAGGTTCTGCACCTGGAGCCCATCCAGTACAGTGGACCAAGGATCTGAGTACATGATACGATACGATACCATACCAAACCAAAGAAAGGAACTTGGCACAGTCTGGAAGTGCTGTCCTCTGATTGTCAAGGGCGAGTTAGGAGGACAAAACACATGAAGAAAATGGCAAGGGGGCACCTCATGGCTCAGTCAGTTAAGTGTCTCCTTTGGATCAGGTCATAACCCAGGGTCCTGGGATGGAGCCCCACATCAGGCTCCCTGATCAGCAGGAGCTGATGCTTCTCCTTCTCGCTCTCTCTCTCTTAAATAAATAAACATCTTAAAAAAAAAAAAAAAGAAAGAAAAAGGCAATAAAAGAGGCAGCTGCTGAAAGTTTAAAATGGTGAAGCCTCTAGACTTGGTTTTAGTGTTTGCTTCACAACCAGAAAAGCACCAAGAGGCTACAATGGTTTGGTTCCATAAAATGTTTTTTCCCTCTTCTACTTTCATTTATCTGCTCCTCCTACTTCAGTACAGAATTTTTTAAAAATAGGAAATTCCTTATTTTCAATGTGTTCTTTTCCTTCCTTCCCCAGCCCCCTCTTCTCTCAGCAAACTTGATTTTTTATTTTTATTTTTTGAGAGAAAGAGTGTGTGTGCAGGAGGGGGAGGGTGGTGGGAAAGGAAGAGGGAGAGAATCTTAAGCAGGCTCCATACTGAGCACAGAGCCTGAGGCAGGGCTCCATCTCATGACTCTGAGATTATGACCTGAACTGAAATCAAGAGTTAGTTGCTCAACTGAGCTACCCATGCACCTCTCTCAGCAAGCTTAAGTGCCTACCATGTGCCAGGCAAGTACTGGGCACTGGGAATATAATACAACAGTGAGCAAGGTGAACAAGATCCTTACTTACTTTCCAGGCGGAAAGAGAGGCATGAATAACGACAAGCTAAGTGTCCCCTGTACAAGAGGCCCGCAAGGATATGAATCCATTGTGCCACGATAAGAGTAATGTGGGAGTCCACAGGAACAACCTAATCTAGCGGTCAGAAAAAGGCTCTTTGGAGGACTGACATGAAAAGTGAGATATGAAAAGTGAGAAGGAGCTGACCATGCAAGAAACCAGAGGATGTGACAAGGCCGGAGACTGGCGGGAGCTAGATCATGGAGTACGTTCATAAAGCAAGGTAAGGAGCTTGGATTTTAACTTCAGGTGAAATGGGAAGCCACTAAAGGTCAAGCAGGAGAGTAACATGGTATATTGCATTTTTAAAAGAGGGAACACTTCTACTGCATAGAAAATGGGTTGGGGTGGGCCACAGTATAGGCAGAGAGACCATAAGGAGGCTAACACGGCGGTTCAAGTGCAAGATGATGGTCATTTAGATTAGGATGGGGGCAGTCAGGATGGAAAAGAGTGGACAGATGAGAGCTATATTTTGGAGGTAGAATAGGCAGAACCTGGTGGTGGACTAAATGTGGGACACAACAGATGGCTGTGGTGTCATTTAATGACGTGGGGTAAGGAAGAGCAGAGTACAGAGTACTTTAATTTTGGGATGGATGTTCGAGATATCCATAATTAAAGAAAGCAGTTAGATCCACCAGTGCACAGCACACAGGAGAAGTCTGAGCAGGAAATATACATCTGGACTTCACCAGCACATAAATAATATTTTAGAGTCATAAAAAATGGATGAGGTTACCTACGATTGATAGGGAAGGCAGCCCAGGTCTTAATTCAATGGCACTCTGATATTTAGTAACGGAGTAAAACTAGAGGAGCTAGTGGAAGGAAAAGGAAGCAATCACCAGGGAGGTAGGGGAGAACTAGGAGTATGGTATCATAGAAGTGGAGAGAGAAGTACTTTGAGGAGAAGGTGTGGAAACTGGCAAATTCTGCTGAGCCTGAATAAGGAAAAAGGTAACCGTAGACTTGGCAACATGGAGAGAAGCTGATGCTCTGATTAAAACTACTCAGTGCAGGGGCGCCTGGGTGGCTCAGTGGGTTGAGCCGCTGCCTTCAGCTCAGGTCATGATCTCAGGGTCCTGGGATCGAGTCCCGCATCGGGCTCTCTGCTTGGCGGGGAGCCTGCTTCCCTCTCTCTCTCTCTGCCTGCCTGTCTGCTGTGATCTCTCTCTATAAATAAATAAATTAAAAAATAAATTAAATAAAAAAATTAAACACTTATAAATAAATTAAAATAAATAAATAAATTAAAAAAAAAAAAAGAACAAAAAAACCCTACTCAGTGCAGAGGCACTTGGGTGGCTCAGTTAGTTGGGCGCCCAACTCTTGACGTAGGCTCAGGTCATGATCTCAGTCAGGGTCCTGAGACTGGGATTCTCTCTCCCTCTGCCCCTCCCCATTCATGCTCTCTATCAAAATAAAATAATATCTTAAAAAAAAAAAGCTGTTCAGTGGAATGATACGAGCACAAGCAATTGGAGGGAGCGGAAGAGGAATTAGTGGTGAGATGTGGAGGCCGTGTGAGAAGAAATGCCTATGAAGTCTGGCTGTGAAGGGGAGTAGGGACATTTGGGCCAAGGGAAAGCTTTTCAAAGATGGGAAACACTAAAGCATGCTTATATGAGGACACAAACAGAAAGAGGCTGAAGGGGGCAGAAGTAGTAGTTAGGAGAAAGGCAGGATAGAGATCCAGAGCCCAGATGAAGGGGCTGATCCTTGTTAGAGCAGCGAAGAAGATGAGAGGCACAGGCCAATTCATAGATGTGAAGATTGCAGGAAGAGGGGGGCGCCTGGGTGGCTCAGTGGGTTAAGCCTCTGCCTTCGGCTCAGGTCATGGTCTCAGGGTCCTGGGATCGAGCCCCGCATCGGGCTCTCTGCTCAGCAGGGAGCCTGCTTCCTCCTCTCTCTCTGCCTGCCTCTCTGCCTACTTGTGATCTCTGTCTGTCAAGTAAATAAATAAAAATCTTAAAAAAAAAAAAAAAAAGATTGCAGGAAGAGGGATTTCTTTCTGAATGCTTCTAGTTTCTCAACAAGAAAGTGCTGAGGTTACCAGCGGAGGTGGGGGCAAGGTGGTGAAGAAGGTTTACAGAAAAAAAAGAAAAAGAGTTGTTTCAGAAAAGTGAGAAGCTATCTTAAAACTCTTAGAAGAAAACGGGAGTTAAATAGGTGATGGAAATGAAGGAATGCACTCGTGATAAGCATCGGAGATGCATGGGACTGCTGAACCATTGTACTGTACACCTGAAACTAATATATAACACTGTATTGTACTGTATGTTAACTAACTGGAATTAAAATAAAAACTTAAAAAAGAAAACAGGGGGGCGCCTGGGTGGCTCAGTGGGTTAAGCCTCTGCCTTCGGCTCAGGTCATGATCTCAGGGTTCTGGGATCAAGTCCCGCCTCGGGCTCTCTGCTCAGCAGGGAGGCTGCTTCTCTCTCTCTCTCTCTCTCTACCTGCCTCTCTGCCTACTTGTGATCTCTCTCTGTTAAATAAATAAGTAAAATCTTAAAAAAAAAAAGAAGAAGAAGAAAAAAAAGAAGAAAAAAAAAAAAGAGAAGAAAACAGGAGGGGCGCCTGCGTGGCTCAGTTGGTTAAGTGTCTGCCTTCAGCTCAGGTCATGATCTCGGGGTCCTGGGATCCAGCCCCGCCTTGGGCTCCCTGCTCAGTGGGGAGCCTGCTTCTCTCTCTGCCTCTGCCCCTCCCCCCTACTTGTGTGCTCTTTCTATGTTAAATAAATATATAAAATCTTAAAAAAAAAAAAAAAAAGAAAACAGGAGTAAATCTTTGTGACATTGGGTTAGGCAGTGATTAATCAACCAAAAGCACAAGTGACAAAGAAACACCAGATAAGCAGCACTACATCAAAATTACTTTATGCTGTAAATGGTCCCAAGAAAGTGACACAAGTCAGAAAGTGACAATATATTTGCAAATTATGTATCTGATAAGGTATTTGTGTCCAAAATATAATAAGAAGAATATATAAAGAATTATAAAACTCAATAATTAAAAAATAGCCCAACTGAAAAATAAGCAAGGGATGTGAATAGACAATTCTCCAAAGACTACAAATGCCCAATAAGCACATAAAAAGATGCTCCACATCATCGGTCATTAGGGAAGTACAAATCAAAACCACAATGAACCCACCAAGATAGTTATCACAAAGAATACAGTAACAACGACTGGCAAGGACATGGAGAAATTGGAACCCTCCTACATTCTTAGTGGGAATGAAGAATGGTGCAGCTACTTGGGAGAACAGTTTGGCAGTTCCTCAGAAAGCTAAACATAGTTATTGTATGACCCAGCATTTCCACTCTAAGGCAAATGCTCAAGAAATAAAAACATACAACACAGAAATTTGTGTACACTAATATTTATCGGAAACATTATTCGCAATAGCCAAAAAGGGAAAACAATCCAAATGTCCATCAACTGATGAACAGCTGAATAAAACGTAGTATATATCCATACAATGCAATTATTACACGGCAATAAAAAGGTTCTAGCGCTACCTGCTACGACATGGCTAAAATTTGAAAACAGGCTAAGCGAAAGAAGCCAATTATAAGAGACCATATATTGCATGATTCCACTTATATAAAATATCTGGTATAAGCAAATCTATAGGCACAGGCAATACGGTTAGTTGTTGTTTAGGGCTGTGGTGGTGGTGGTGGGAAATGCGGAGTGAATGCTAATGAGTATGAGGTTTCTTTTCTGTAGGGGGACTAAAATGTTCTAAAATTGGATAGTGATGATAAAAAATATTCAGTTGTACATTTTAAATGGATTTTATATATAAATCCATTTATATATTATATACATCTAATATATATATTATATAAATACATTTATATATATAGTATATAGTATATGTGAATTATACCTCAATAAAGGTATAATATATGTAGTTAGGAATGTCAATATCCCTCTCTCTCAGTAAGATAGAAAGTAGATAGAAACATCAATAAAAATACAGAAGACAGGGCGCCTGGGTGGCTCAGTGGGTTAAGCCGCTGCCTTCGGCTCAGGTCATGATCTCAGGGTCCTGGGATCGAGTCCCGCATCGGGCTCTCTGCTCAGCAGGGAGCCTGCTTCCCTCTCTCTCTCTCTCTCTGCCTGCCTCTCTGTCTACTTGTGATCTCTCTCTGTCAAATAAAAAAAAAATACAGAAGACAAACACTATTAACCAATCTGACCTTGACATTTATAGAACACTCTGCATAACAGCAGCAGAATATACACATTCAAGGATATGTAGAACATTCACCAAGTTAAACCAAATCCTGGGCTATGAAACAGTCCTGATACATTTAAAGATTTATTCTGAGAGGGAGAGCGCACATGCACACACACGAGGCGGGGGAGGGACAGAGGCAGAAGGAGAGAGAGAACCTCAAGCAGACTCCAAGCCAAGTGTGGAACCTGACATGGGGCTTGATCTCATGACCCTGAGATCATGACCTGAGCCGAAACGAAGAGCCAGGCACGTAGCCTACTGAGCCACCAGGCACCCTCAAAACATTTTAAGGAGTTCAAGTCACTTTTATGTTTTCTGACTACAAGGCAATTGTATTAGAAACTATAACAAAAGATATTCGGAAAGAAAGCTTGGGGAAACCTTCATTATTTGTAAACTAAACACACTTCTAAACAAATCAAAGAGGAAATCAACAGGGAAATTAGAAAGTGTTTTTAACTGAATGAGAATGAAAACTTGTGGGATCTTAAAAAAAAACAACCCACCACCAACAACAAAAGTTGTGGGATCCAACTAAAGTAATTTATAGTACAAAAGTGTCTGTGTTAACAAAGAAGACAGCAAATGAACGATCTTAGCTGCAACCCTAAAAAACTAGAAAAAGAACCTGAACCCCAAGAAACAGAAGAAAGTAAATAGTAAAAATCAGAGCAGACATTGGGGAACTGGAGTAGCTCAGTCAGTTGAGTGACTTCAGCTCAGGTCAGGATCTCAGGGTCCTGGGATTAAGCCCCCTGTCGATTCCTGTTCAGCGGGGAGTCTGTTTGTTTCTCTGCCCTTCCCCCAGCTCATGCTCTCTCTCTCTCAAATAAGTAAATAAAATCTTTTTTAAAAAATCAGAGCAGACATCAGTGAAACAAGTAACAGAAAAATAAGAGAAAATTAATGAAGCCACAGTTCTTTGAGAGTATCAGTAAAACAGATAAAACTCTAACTAGATTGATCAAGAAAAGGTGAAAGAGTAAAAAAAAACTGCTAGTACCAAGAATGAGAGAGGTGACATCACTACAGATTCTATAGACATCAAAAGGATAATAAAGGGGGAGCCTGGGTGGCTCAGTTGGTTAAGCGTCTGCCTTTGGCTCAGGTCATTATCCCAGGAACCTGAGATCCAGTCCTGCATCAGGCTCCCTGCTTGGCAGGGAGCCTGCTTCTCCTTCTCCCTTTGCCTGATGCTCCCCTGCTTATGCTCTCTCTATGGTGTGTCAAATTAATAAATAAAATCTAAAAAAAAAAAAAAAAAAGATAATAAGGAAGTATTATGAACAACAGTATGCCAATAAATTAGATTATTTATTTATTTATTTGACAGATCACAAGTAGGCAGAGAGGCAGGCAGAGAAAGAGAGGGGGAAGCAGGCTCCCCTTTGAGCAGAGAGCCCAATGTGGGGCTTGATCCCAGGACCCTGGGATCACGACCTGAGCCGAAGGCAGAGGCTTTAACCCACTGAGCCAACCAGGCGCCCCTAAATTAGGTAATTTAGATAAAGTGTACAAATTCTTCCAGAGACACAAACTACCAAAGTTCATTCTAAAAATAAACTGACTAGTCCCCTATCTATTGAAGAAATAAAACAAATAAAATGCTTCCCACTCTGAAAATTCCAGGCCCAGATGGCATCACTGGGGAATTTAGCCAAACATTAACAAGAAATAATTCCAATTCTACAAAAACTCATCCAATAAAATGAAAAGGTAATGTCTTTCAACACATTTTAGAAGGCCAGCATTACCTGGACTCCAAAACTATACCAAGCAATATTGTTCATGAACACAGATGCAAAAATTTCTTTTATCTTTAAGATTTGAGAGAAAGAGCGTGCATGCGTGTGTGCGAGAGAGCATGAGCAGAAGGAAAGGGAGGGGCAGTGGTAGAAGCAGACTCCTGACTGAATAGGGAGCCTGACGTGGGGCTCAATCCCAGGACCCTTGGGATCACGACCTGAGCCGAAGGCGACACTTAACCAACTGAACCATCCAGGCACCCCCGAGATGCAAAAATTCCTTAACACAAGTTCAGTAAATCAAACCCAACAATATATAAAAAGAATACATTGTGACCAAGTGGGGTTTTTCCACAAACATGCAAGATTGGTTTAACATTCATAATCATTCACTATTAACTCACCACATTGATAAACTAAAACTAAAAAATATCATATGATCATCTCAAAAGATACAGAAAAGGCATTTTTTTTAAAGATTTTATTTATTTATTTGACAGAGATCACAAGTAGGCAGAGAGGCAGGCAGAGAGAGAGAGAGGAGGAAGCAGGCTCCCCGCTTGAGCAGAGAGCCCGATGCGGGGCTCGATCCCAGGACCCTGAGATCATGACCTGAGCCGAAGGCAGAGGCTTTAACCTACTGAGCCACCCAGGCGCCCCCAGAAAAGGCATTTAAGAAAATCTAATACCCCCTCTGATAAAATCTTTCAGCAAGGTTTCAACAACCTTTCAAAAGTAGCAAACTGCTAGGTTATAGAATTTCCTCAACTTGGTAAAGGGAATCGCTAAGAAACCTAGAGCTGATGTCCTATTTAATGAAAAGAGGAAAGGATGTGCTCTCTCACTACTTCTACTGATCACTGTATGAGAGTTCTAGCCAGTGCAGCAAGTCAAGAAGAGGAAATAAAACACATCCAAATTGGAAAAGAAGTAAAACTATTATTTACAGGTGGCTCGACTGCCTATTTAGAAAATGTGATGCAATGGACAGAACAGCTGGAAGAACCAGTAAGTGAGTTTGGCAAAGTTGCAAGATAGACGGTCAGTATATACAATCAGTTCTATTTCCATGTACTAGTATTACCCAGAAATTGAGCTGAAAATACCATTTAAAATAGCATCAAAATATAAGATGCTTGGGCATAAATCCAACAAAAGATGCAGTCAAAATGCTCTACTGCTGAGCTACACCCTCTGACAAAATCTGTGCACTGAACTGTGTAACACAGCTGAGAGAAACTAATGAAGACCTACATTAATGGAAAGCTATACTGTTTTTATGGGTTCAAAGGCTCAAAACTGAAAAATCGGTTTTTAACAAGTGTTAATTGTCCCCAAGTTTATCAATAATTTGATGTTCCAACAAAAATTCCAGAAGTATTTTTGTAGGAATGGACAAAGTGATTCTAAAATTCCTAAGGAAATCAAAGGACCGAGAAAAGCCAAACTGACTTTGAAAAAGAATGAAGTTAGAAGACTAACACTATGTAATTTCAAGACTTCTATAAAGCTACCATTATCAAGATGGTGCAGCAATGGCTTAAAGAGAGACAAGAGCAATGAAATGGTATACAAAGTCCCAAAATAAATCCATGCATATATGAACAAGTTATTATTATTATTTTTTTTTACAAAATTGCAGAACCAACTCAGTGGAGAAAGAAGTCTTTCAACAAACTGTGTCTGAACTGGACACCCATATGCAAGAAAACCCGAACTCTGATCTATACACCTCATGTGATATGCAAAAATGAACACTAAAGGATCAAAGACTTAAATGTAAAACCTAGTACTATATAACTACTAGAAGAAAATAAACATCTGATATGTAATAGAAAAAGCTGATAAATTATACTTTATCAAAATTAAAAATTTGGCTTTTTTGAAAGACACTTAAAAGAATAAAAAATAAGTCAGACTGAAGAAAGTATTTGCAAAGAATGTACTTGACTTGTATCTAATATCACATGTGCGTGCGCGCGTGTACACACACACGGAAATACTACTCAGCCAATAAAAAGATGAAATCTTGCCATCTGCAACAGTGTGGATGGAACTGGAGGATAATATGCTAAGCGAAGTAAGTCAATCAGAGAAAGATAATTATCTATGATCTCACTCATATATGGAAATTTAAGAAACAAAACAGGATTATGGGAAAGAGAGGAAAAAATAAAACAAGATGAAATCAGAGAGGAAGACACACTGTAAGAGCTTCTTAATCATAGGAAACAAACTGAGCATTGCTGCAGGGGAAGGGGTAAGGGGATGGGGAACTGGGTGATGGATATTAAGGAGGGCATGCGATATAATGAGCACTGGGCGTTATATGCAACTGATGAATCACTGAACTCTATCTCTGAAACTAGTAATACATTATATGTTAATTAATTGAATTTAAATTTAAAAAAATTTTTAAAAGAAAAAAGGATGTTTAGCTCTTGCCCATATTAAGAATGCCAACTGCAGGGCACCTGGGTGGCTCAGTGGGTTAAGCCTCTGCCTTCAGCTCAGGTCGTGATCTCAAGGTCCTGGGATCGAGTCCCGCATCAGACTCTCTGCTCAGCGGGGAGCCTGCTTCCTTCTCTCTCTCTGCCTGCCTCTCTGCCTACTTGTGATCTCTCTCTCTGTCAAATAAAGAAATAAAATCTTAAAAAAAAAAAAAAATGCCAACTGCAGTACCCGCTTTATGCCAAAAGAGGGCACTAACACATCCAATGGCGAGCTCAAGGCTAAAGAAAAAGAAAATGGTACCTGTCCATCCAAGTGAGAACGTGAGCAAATCTTGTTGAGTCCCTACCTATTGATTTTTATTACTAAATTTGGGGAATGCTCCTGGTTTAACTCTAACTTCATTCAGCCCTTCCCATAAGTCAAATGATTTTACTCTCCAAAGGAAGAAAAGGCTGTTGAAATGCTTATTCTGAAAAGGAAGAAATATGTTAAGAAATTTTAGGTTTTAGCAGTTAATCAACTTTAACTAAATCTCTACCTCAGGGCACCTGGGTGGCTCAGTTGATTAAGTGTCTGCCTTTGGTTCAGGTCATGGGGCCTGGGACGGCAGGCGGGGGTGGGGTGGTGGGGGTGGTGTCCAAGCCTCAGTGGGGCGGGCGTCTGCTTATCCGTCTCCCCCCGCCCCTGCCCACCATTTGTGCTCTCTCTTGCTCTCTCAAATAAATAAATAAAATCTTAAAAAATATATATATATCTACAACTCAAGAGCCTGTTCAACTCGTTCTATATTCATTAGTTTTTCAAAATTTGTAATATACATCTCTAAGAAAATTTCAAGGTGAAATAACTAAAAGAAAAAAAAAAGCCAGGCTTTATGACAGAAGGGAAACTATTCATTAATAAAGGGGACTTTTTTTTTATATGAACAATTATTTACACGAAGAAAAATATGTATTTTCACATTGATTTTGATGACTTTTACATTAATAGCTCATAATAAATGAAGCCCCTTTTTGAGTTGTAAAAGACACTGGATAATGTGTTTATATATTCAGATCCAAATTTTGTGACTGCTGAAATGGGTTAATAGGCTGCTCTGCTACAGATTTATCCTTAACCCAAGACATTCCCTTCAAAAGGCACAGAAGCATCATGCCAAACACGGAAGCCGTTCCTGTCAAAGACAGACGCACATGCTTTTGACCATGAACACACCAGACAGCAGGCCAAAGAAATCTGTAGGAATCCCTTTCTAACTAGCACTCCTCTTAGACTGTCAAGAAAAAAGAGTGTTTCATTTATTAAAATAACCTAACATTCCCTTTGCCCTTGATTTCAGATTTATAAAGCACACAGCACAAAACGGCATTGACTACCTCTCTCCACCCAAAATCGCTAGGTGGATCTGAAAATGTAAACTTTTGAACTTATCTAAAGAATATAATTAAAAATAATAAATGTAGTGGTCGGGGCGTTGCTCAGTGGGTTAAGCCTCTGTCTTCAGCTCAGGTCATAATCACAGCGTCCTGGGATCGAGCCCCACATCGGGCTCTCTGCTCACTCCCCCACTCTCTCTGCCTACTTGTGATCTCTGTCTGTCAAATAAATAAATAAATAAATAAATAAATAAATAAATAAATAAATAAAATCTTTTTAAAAAATGTAGTGGTGGGGGCGCCTGCCTGGGCTCAGTGGGTTAAAGCCTCTGCTTTCGGCTCAGGTCATGGTCCCACGGTCCTGGGATCGAGCCCCATATGGGGCTCTCTGCTCAGCGGGGAGCCTGCTTCCTCCTCTCTCTCTGCCTGCCTCTCTGCCTACTTGTGATCGGTCTGTCAAAAAAATGGCATCTTAAAGATAAATAAATAAATAATAAAAAAATAAAAAATGTAGTGGTGAATCACAATGGAATAGACACAAAACTCTGATTTTAGTTTTTTGTCCTTTTTTCCTTCATTTCAGATAGGGCTGGTTCTTCACACATGTTAGACAATTCCTAAATTCTCCAATTAAGAAAAGTCTGAACTTAAGCCTGCAAAAAACATCAGACCCAATCTAAAACTGAACAAAGCATTAGTTAATTACTAATAATGGTGAAAGCCAAATCAAATTTAAAAAGTAATTTTATGCCTTCTGCACACATTTGTTTCTAATTCTGCCTTCTATGCCAATCAGGTCATGGCACTCCATTTCTGCTACAGTTACTGGTATACTTGGACTTGTACGTGTCTTTGGTAATCTGGTACGCAATACAGATTAAGTGTGGCTTCAGACTTCTACAGGACATACAGTTATCTTCTATAAAAGCGGGCAATCTCTAAAATCTTTATCAGTAATAAGCAAAAGAAATTTTAAAAATAAAATAAAGTGTTAGGTCATACACATACCCCTGACTTTTGAGATCTCATGCTCTCCATTTCCCCAGCAGCTCTACTGAGTGTTTCCCCCACGGAAATAATACAAATCTATTTAATAACTAGAAAAGCTTGTCTCTTCCCTCTGCTTTATTCCCCCCCACCATATTGCAAAGGTGATGAGTTCAGAGTGAACACCCATGTATAAACACTACTTACATTTACTGTCTTTTTTTTTTTTATCATGGTAAAATACACATAACATAAAATTTACCATCTAGCCATTTTCAAGTATTCAACTCAGTGATGTTAAGCACATGAGCATTGCTGTGCAACCATCACCACTATTTCCTGATGTTTTATGACACAGGTATCCCTTGCTTCCCCAAGGTTCACATTAAGCCACTTTGCTTTTACAAAAAAACCTACATTGGCATGCTCATGGCTTTTTTCATAAAAACAAAAATCCTCTTTGGATTTCTTTCAGTAGGCGAAAATTGGTACTAACGTAGTCTTTCATAAGAGCAAAGTGGCTTAATGTGGACTCTTGGAAAAGGAGGGGATAATCTTCACTTTTCGTTTTGGCTCATCAAAGGTTTCATAGGAATGCCCTACTTTTGGATAGTAGGGGAAACCTGTATGCAATTACATACTATCCCTCGTATCTTGTCCATTAGTCCATTTCATTTTTTAGAAATGTATTTTAAAGTAAATCACCAATAGGTAATCTACTCCAGCTTCAACTGAAGTGCAATGTTTACTGTTTTTCTTTTGACATTAAAATCTGTATACATGGAAATACACAATACACTCACTGACTCTGAAGACAAGAATATACCTATGTAACTCCATCAAAATACAGATTATCATCATCACCCCAAAAAGTTTCTTTCAAAATGTTTCTTCCTAGCCAACATCTCAAGAAGTAATTGTTTTCTTTTTCCTACATAGAGCAGTTTATTCTTTTTTTTTTTTTTTAGAAGATTTTATTTATTTATTTGACAGACAGAGATCACAAGTAGGCAGAGAGGCAAAGAGAGGGGGGGAAGAAGGCTCCCTGCTGAGCAGAGAGCCCGATGCAGATGCGGGGCTCGATCCCAGGACCCTGGGATCATGACCTGAGCCAAAGGCAGATGCTTTAACCCACGGATCCACCTAGCTGCCCCAGTTTGCTTTTTCTATAATTTCACCTAAATGGAATCATGCAGTATGAATTTCTTGTATTGCTTCTTCCACTGGGCATAATTTCTGAGAATCATCCATACTGCTGCAGGTTATATACTCCCATGCTGATGGACAACTCACGATTTCCAGTTTTGAGCTATGATGATTAAAACTGCTATGAACATAACAAGTTGTTGTACGAACACATTTCCATCTCTCCATAGTGGAGTTACAAGGTTATAGGGCAGCTGCATGTTTAATCCTCTAAGAAACTGACCAACCTTTCTCCGGAGTATTTTACCTTCTTACCATAATTCATGAGCATTTAAGTTGTTCCACAACCTCCCCAACATTAGGTGTTGTCAGTCTTTTATTCAGCCATTTGGATGGATGTACAGCGATACGTTATTTTGATTTTAATTCTGGGAAGACTCCGTTGTTGAACACATTTTTATTGGATTACTGGTCATTTGTTCTTCTTTCGTGAGATGCAGAATCTTTTCTGCTCAGTTTGTGTTGTTTGTCCTTTTATTGTTGAAATGTAGTTTTTAATATTTCCTAGATGCTAGTCCTTCATCAGACACATTCTGTAAATACTTTCTCCCAGTCAATGCTTTGCCTATTAGTGGCATCGTTTAATTAGGAGATTTTAATTTTGACAAAGTCCAATTTATCGAGTTTTTATTTTATGGCTAGTGCTTTCTTTGGTGTAAAAAACTTTTGCCTAAGCCCCCAATTCATGAAGATATTCTATGCTTTCTTCTGAAAGTTTTGTGGTTTTAGTTTTTATATTCAGGTCTCTGATCCATTTTAAATTTATTTTTGCGTATCATGTGAAGTAGGGACTGTGGAAGGCAGAATGCTAAGATGGCTCCCGAGACCCCTGCTGACTGGTGTACAGGTCCTTCTGCCTCCAAAGTGAGCAGGGCTTGTGAATATGACGGGACAGTATTCACTCTTGTATTTCTATCTGTTATGTAAGATCTGGTAGTGGACTGGAGAGAAATTCTCCTGATAGCTTTGAAGAAGCAAGCTACCATGAAGGAAAGGCCTATGAGACTATAGGCGGAGTATGATCCCAGCCCACAGCCAGCAAGCAAGAAAATGGGGGATTGGTCCTACAGCCTCCAGGCATTGAACTCTGCCAATAATCCACGAACAGAACCCCAAGTCTCCGATTAGATCACAATCCTGCTCACACCTGGTATTTTCAGAGCACACTTAATTTCAGCTAACCTGTGCCCAGCCTTCTGATCCATGAAAAGTTCTGAGATAACTGAAGTGCTGATTTAAACAAGTTACTGAATTTGTGGTAAGTTACTTCTGAATTCTCTGTTTCTTAGATCTATTTGTTGACTCCTTTACAAGTAACACAACGTCTTTATTACTGGAATTTTAAGTCTTAAAGTGAGTATTCCAAGTCCTCAACTGTTCTTTTTCAAAACTGATTTGGATTTTCTAGGTTGTGTGTATTTCCAAAGACATTTTAGAATGATCCTAACAATTTCTATAGAAAAAAATTCTTCTGGGATTTTCAATTGAATCCATTGATGAATCTGGGTAGGACTGACATCTTAACAATGATGAGGCTTCCAATCCATGAGCATAGCATAGCTTTCCTTTCAGACAGTTAAGCTTCTCTCTGTAGTTTTGAGTATAGAGGACTGACTTACACATTATTTTGTTAAATTTATTCCTATCTTATGCTTTTGATGCTACTGTTTTAAAGTTTCATTTTCTGGTCTCCCTTAGCTCTAGCGCCATCTTCTTAGAAACCTCTGTACCATGAGAGTCAAGAGCCACCCAGACGCCCCAGATGTCAGCTGAGTTTTAAATAAATATCATGTATTATACTGAGAAGATTACCTTCTATTCCTAGCTGGCGGAATTTTTTTTTTTTTATCAGAAAAAGGATGTTGAGCATTTTCAAATGCCTTCTCTGTAGTGACTGAAATAATCGTTTTTCTATTATATTAATGTGGTAAATTACACTGATTGATTCTACAGTCTTAAGCTTGTATTCCTGGAACAAACTGTACTTAGCCATGGGGCATTAACCTTTAGATACATGGCTGATTTGATTTGCTAATATTTTGTGAAGGATTTCTCATCTTATGCTCATGAGGGGTATTAGTCTTTAATTTTCTTTGCAATGTCTTCGTCCAGTTTCGGTATTACTACATTCTTGTCTAAGAGTTACAAAGTGTTTTCTCCTCTTTTTTCCTTAAAGAGTGCCAGTAAAACTCTGGACTTGAAAGTTTTTGTGTGAGAGATTTTTGAAAACTAATTTAATAGAAATTGTGTTAAGTTTCAGTAAGTTGTATTTTCAAGGAGTTTGTTCATTTCATCAAAGTTGATAAATTCATTGGCATGAAGTTGTTCATAATATTCTATTATCCTTTTAATATCTGTAGTATCTGAAGTGGTAACCCCTTTTCCATGCTTGATATTGGTATTCTGGTTCTCTTCTTGATTAATCAAGAAATCAATTTTGCTTATCTTTTCTAGGCATCAAATTTTGGCCCTGTTAATTGTTCTTTATTCCACTGATTTCTGCGCTTATTTTTAATATCTATTACTGTGGATTTACTTTGCACTTCTTTTTCTAGTTTTTGAAAAGACTTATTCTTTTGAAAGACTGTATTTTTAAGGAATCTCTACACGCACAGGGAGCTCCAACTTACAGCCCTGAGATCAAGAGCTGCATGCTCCAGAGACTGAGCCAGCCGGGGGCCCCTTTTCCTAAGTTCTTAAATTGAAACCCTAGATCAGTGAATGTAGATTTTTTTCTTTTCTAATGTAAGCATTCAAAGCTATCTATAATAAATTTCCCTTTTAGCATTACATTCCTAAAGTTTCATATACTGCATTTTCAGTCATTCAGTTTAAAACATCAAAATTTTTTTCCTGCAATTTCTTCTTTGAGCTACACATTATGTGAAGTAGCTTGCTAAATTTCCACATGCTTAGGAATTTTCTTAGTTATCTTATTTTTATTGCTTTAAAACCTAATTTCAGGGCACCTGGGTGGCTCAGTGGGTTAAGCCTCTGCCTTTGGCTCAGGTCATGATCTCAGGGTCCTGGGATTGAGTTCCGCATTGGGCTCTCTGCTCCGCAGGGAGCCTGCTTCCTCCTCTCTCTCTCTCTCTCTCTCTGCCTGCCTCTCTGCCTACTTGTGATCTCTGTCAAGTAAATAAATAAAATCTTTAAAAAAAGGGGCGCCTGGGTGGCTCAGTGGGTTAAGCCGCTGCCTTCGGCTCAGGTCATGATCTCAGGGTCCTGGGATCGAGTCCCGCATCGGGCTCTCTGCTCAGCAAGGAGCCTGCTTCCCTCTCTCTCTCTCTCTCTCTCTCTGCCTGCCTCTCTGTCTACTTGTGATCTCTCTCTGTCAAATAAATAAATAAAAATCTTTAAAAAAAAAAAAATCTTTAAAAAAAAAAATCTAATTTCATTATGGTCTTAGGACATATTTTGTATGTTTTTAATCTTTTAAATTTACTTTTTTTTTTTTAAATAGTCTAGCATATGGTAAATGTATTTCTTGTCTAATTGCAAAAGAGTGTGTATCCTGCCATTGTAGGATAGCGCTCTATAAATACCATCTAGGTCAAAGTGGTTGATTTTGTGCTCAGTGTGTGTACGCATATGTGTGGGTGGGTCGATCAACTGCTGACAGAGGTATTAAATCTCCAATTATGATTTTAGAATTGCCTGTTTAATTCTGTAAATTTTTGCTTCACGTATTTTGAAGCTGTTACTAGGCACATACACCTTTATGACTATGAAGACTTCTTGAGACCTTTTATCATGACAACACATCACTTTAAATTTCTGGTAACACCCTTTGTTGTTATGCTTAACTTTTGCATGGTATTCACTTATATATACTTTTGGTATATATTTTTCCATTTGTTTATTTTTTACCTATCAGTGTCTTTATCGTGCACCTTTTATAGTCAGGATATGTTGGGTCTAGCAGTTTTATGTAGTCTGCCACTCTATTGATTGTAGTGTTTAGTCTACTAACATATTGACAGAATTGACTTAGGTCTCCCCTGCGCCCTTTTCTGAGAGAGCGTGTGCCTGAGCAGGGTGGGGGAGGGTCAAAGGGAGAGAATCTTAATTAAGCAGGCTCCATGCTCAGTGTGGGGCCCGATATGGGCGGGGCTCAATCTCAGGATCCTGAGATCATGACCTGACCCAAAAACCAGGAGTCAGGAGCTTAACCCACTGAGCCACACAGGTCCTTGCCTCTTTTAAGGTAAGTTCTACACCCAATGTGGGGCTCGAACTCACAACCCCAAGCTCAAGAGTCATGCTCTACAGACTGAGCCAGCAGGCACCCTGAGAAAATAAATCTTTAATATTGTTTCAGATAACTTAGCATTTCTAATGCTCTTCCTTCCTGACGGTCTGAGTTTCTACGTAGTATCAATTAGCTTTAATCTGAAGAACTTTAGTGTTTCTTACAGTGCAGTGACAACTTAGTTTTCTTTCATCTAATAATGTCTTTCTTTTGCCTTCATTCTTGCAGGGTATTTTTGTCCAACAGAGAGATCTGGGTCAACAATTTTTTTTCCCTGTTTGGCACTTTACGTTATTTCCCTGTCTTCCGGCATTTGTGGTTGCTGGTAAGAAGCTAACTCTAATTACTGTCTCCCTTTTATGTATCATTGTTGTCTAGCGACCTCTAATATTTTCTCCTTACCTTTGGCTTCAGTAATTTAAAAACAATACCGTGTAGGAAAGGGCTAACTCGATAGGCCTGAAATGCTCAAACCCTGCACAGGCCAAAGGAAGGTCTGTCTTTAGGGCTGGCCCCTGGCTGGCAGCTGGGAGATGAACTCTGAGCCCTTGAGATATTCCGGCTGCTAAGTGTTTTTGCATGCCTGAGGACTTGAGCCATGCTGTACCAGTGTGATCAGGTAAGCCTGCCCTAACAATATGATTTATGGCAAACATCTGTTTTTGCTCTGGGGGGTCTGAGTAGCCGAGGTCAGTCATGTGGGCACTGCATGGCATTCTGGACACCAAACGCCGAGTGACCTTCCCATATTGGCAACGCCGCACATGCTGTCACATCACTGATGGGAAAATTAAAGGCATCTCTGTGTGAATCCACTGGACACCTGGAAGCCTGCACCTGGTTTCTCCTGGACTGTATCCCACGTGCCTTTCCCTTTGCCAATTCTAATATGTCCTTTTGCTGCAATAACCTGGTAACTCTAAGCCTAACAGTTTCTGAATCCTGTAAGTCCTTGCAGCAAATAACTGAGCCTGAAGGTGGTCTTGGGGACCCCGACACGTGTACCAAGGTATGTTTTTTCCTTTGTCCTTATCCTAATAGGTGTCACTAAGCTTCTTTAAAACAGCAAATGTGTCTTTTATAAACCTGAGAATTTTTTTTTTAAAAGATTTTATTTGTTTATTTGAGAGAGATCACAAGTAGGCAGAGAGGCGGGCAGAGAGAGAGAGGAAGATGCAGGCTCCCTGCTGAGCAGAGAGCCCGATGCGGGACTTGATCCCAGGACCCTGAGATCATGACCTGAGCGGAAGGCAGAGCTTAACCCACTGAGCCACCCAGGGCGCCCTAAACCTGAGAATTTTTGAAGTATTTTATCATCAAATATATTTTTCTGTCTCTCAAATTTTCCTCTCCTTCTGAAACTTCCAATTGTGAGTTAGATCTTACAAATAATGTCCCAAAGGTCCCTGAGGTTCAGTAATAGATTTTTCTTTCTGTTCTTCAGGTTGGGTAATTTTCAGCTCATCTATCAATAATTCACTGACTTTTTCCCTTTGTGATCTCCATTTTGTTTATATTAGACCACTTGGTGAATTTTAATTTTAGCTTCTGTACTTTACATTTGTACAGTTCCCACTTGGCTCCTTCTTGTCGCTATTTCTCAACTGAGATTTCCTTTCTTTTCCTTCAGTGTAAGTGTACCTTCCTTTATTTCATAATAGCTGCCTTAAAACCCGTTTCCCAGTCCTAACAAATGAAGTTGGTTTCTGTTGCTTGTCTTTTTTCTTCAGTTTGGGTCATATCTTCCTAGTTTTTAAAAGGTGTGGCTTTGCACTTATCTTGGACACTGTGAATATTATGTTGTACATAACTGGACTCTGTTATGTTCTTCTGGAGAGTGCTTATATTTCTTTCAGCATGCAGTCAAATTTGGCTGGACTCAAACTGCAAACTCTTGCCTCTTGGGCATCACTTAGTTCACTCTTCTCTTTAGCTGAGCTGCTTGTAGTCTTCCACGCGCGTGTATAGTTCAAGGGTTAAACAGAGGTGTATATAGAATATGTATACAGAATTTTAGGTTCTTACTCTCTAGATCTCTCCTTTCCAGGATTCCTCCAACCCTTTCCAGTGGCTGAATGGCTGTGGCTGACCCAAATTCTGTCCTCTTACAAGTTTTCTATGAAAGTTTTAACCAACCTGCCAGGTGCCAACTTCAGCCTGTCATCCGGCTAAAAGCAGTTAAAATGGAAAACACATTCCATGCTGTCTCTTCTTAAAAGGGTCAGTTCCTTTTCAGAAGCTGCCTGCTTTTGTTCATTTTCCAGTGCCTTCAGGTTTTTTTTTTCTTCGAATTTTGTCCAGAATATATAGTTATATGCAAGAAAGGTCAGTTCCAGCAAAGTTTACTTGACCATACTGCAAGAAAAACCACTGTGATGTTACTGTTTTTTAAATTTACTTCAGCTTCACTGTGTGTGGATATATAGATAAATTAAAATAAAAATTTTTCAAAGTTTTATTCAATAATCTCTACACCCAACATGGGGCTCAAACTTATGACTCCAAAATCAAAAAGTCACGTGCTGCTTCTGACTAAACCAGCCAGGTGCCCCAGTATAGGTTCACTTTTCTTTTTTAAAAAGAGAGAAGGGAGGGGGCGCCTGGGTGGCTCAGTGGGTTAAAGCCTCTGCCTTCAGCTCAGGTCATGATCTCAGGGTCCTGGGATCGAGGCCCGCATCAGGCTCTCTGCTCAGTAGGGAGCCTGCTTCCCCGCCCGCTCCCCCGCCTCTCTGCCTACTTGTGATTTCTGTCTGTCAAATAAATAAATAAATAAATCTTTAAAAAAAAAGAGGGGGGGGGAACCTGCGTGGCTCAGTTGGTTAAGTATGTGCCTTCGGCTCACGTCATGATCCCAGGATCTTGGAACTGAGCCCCGGTCGGGCTCCTGGCTCTGCAGAGAGTCTGCTTCTCCCTCTCCCACTGCACGCTGCTCCCCCTGCTCGTGCTCACTTGCTGTCAAATGAATAAAATCTTAAATAAAAAATAAAAATAAGTAAAAAGAGAGAAAGCGTACATGTGTGAGTGGGGAAAGGAGCAGACGGAGGAAGAGAGAGATCTTAAGCAGCCTCCACGCTCAGCATGGAGCCCGATGTGGCGTTTAATCTCATGACCCTGAAATCGTGACCTGAGCTAAAATCAAGAGTCAATTAACTAACTGACTGAGCCACCCAGGCACCCCTAGATTCACTTTTTTTTTTTTTTTAAAGATTTTGTTCATTTATTTGACAGAGACAATGAGAGAGGGAACGCAAGCAAGGGGGAGCTGGAGAGGGAAAAGTGGGCTTCCTGCTGAGAGGGGAGCTTGATGAAGGGCTTAGATCTGAGGATGCTGGGATCATGACCTGAGTAGAAGGCAGACACTTTAACGACTGAGCCACGCAGGCACGCCTCAATTCACTTTTTTTTTTTTTAAGATTTTATTTATTTATTTGACAGAGAGAGATCACAAGTAGGCTGAGAGGCAGGCAGAGAGAGCGGGGGAAACAGGCTCCCTGCTGAGCAGAGAGCCCGATTTGGGGCTCGATCCCAGGACCCTGAGATCATGACCTGAGCTGAGGGCAGTGGCTTAACCCACTGAGCCACCCAGGTGCCCCCTAGATTCACTTTTTTTTTTTTTTAAAGATTTTTTATTTATTTACTAGAGAGATGGAGATCACAAGTAGGCAGAGAAGCCGGCAGAGAGAGAGGAGGAAGCAGGCTCCCTGCTGAGCAGAGAGCCCGATGAGAGGCTCGATCCCAGGACCCTGGGATGATGACCTGAGCTGAAGGCAGAGGCTTTAACCCACTTAACCACCCAGGCGCCCTAGATTCACTTTTAATAATTATTCTGAAATTATTCTGAAAACTTTCTTTTCTAACATGTGTCTTCTTACTGTAATCATTCATCATATGATAAAAGTTCTGCTAGGTGTTCAATAATACAATTTTTTTTAAAGATTTTATTTATTTATTCGACAGAGAGAGATCACAAGTAGGCAGAGAGGCAGGCAGAGAGAGGAGGAAGCAGGCTTCCCGCAGAGCAGAGAGCCCGACGCGGGGCTCGATCCCAGGACCCTGAGATCATGACCTGAGCCGAAGGCAGAGGCTTTAACCCACTGAGCCACCCAGGCGCCCCAATAATACAATTTTTATTAATAAATTATGAACATCAGGTGACACCTGGCTGGCTCAGTACAGTGTGTGACTTGATCCTGGGGTTGTAAGTTTGAACCCACACCGGGTGTAGAGAGGACTTAAAAAAAAATTGAGGGGCACCTGGGTGGCTCAGTGGGTTAAGCCTCTGCCTTCAGCTTGGGTCATGATCTCAGGGTCCTGGGATCAAGCCTCACACTGGACTCCCTGCTCAGCGGGGACCCTGTTTCCCTCACCTCTCTCTCTGCCTAATTGTGATCTCTATCTGTCAAATAAATAAATAAATCTTTTTAAAAAATTGTGAACATTTTCACATAATACCAGGAACTTTAACTTTGACAGCAAATTGACAATAACTATAAAAATAATGTACATACGTAGAAGTTAAATTAATAAGCGGTGGCACTCTGACCCTAGAGAAATATTTGTGTATGTGTAAAATCAGACAATTACAAAGATGTTAACTTCAGCTCTGTGTCTAAGTGTAAAAAATGGAAAATAACCCACATCCTAATCAAAAGGGAAATAACATAGATAAAATGATTACTACATAGCTGTTAAAATGAATAAATTATTCACTTCATTCAAATTTTATATATTTCAATATGAAAGAGTTAAAAAAATACCCTAATGTTGAATGAAACAAGTTGCGTAACAAAGATGGTTATATTAGGGGCGCCTGGGTGGCTCAGTGGCTTGAGCCTCTGCCTTTGGCTCAGGTCATGATCTCAGGGTCCCGGGATTGAGCCCCACATCCGGCTCTCTGCTCAGCAGGGAGCCAGCCCACCCCCCACCCCCGCCTGCCTCTCTGCCTACTTGTGATCTCTGTCTGTTAAATAAATAAATAAAATCTTTTTTAAAAAAAGAGATGGTGATATTAATAAAGGTCTGAAAACACTAAACAATACTCCATTCACATACATTTAAAACAAGCTAGAAGGATTTATCAGGTCCATGATGGTGATTACCTCTGGGGAAGGGAAGAGGGAATTAAGTGGGTCAGGTGGTAATCAAAGTGTTCTTTAGTTTGGAAGCAAATATGACCATTAATGTTAATCCACAGAAGTTAATTATACATATAGAAATATTAGTGTTTATCTTTTCATACCTTTTAAATTTTTTCCATTTCTTAAAAAAAAAACAAAAACCTTTAACAACTCCAATGGCTGCCTAATATTTGATTGCACAGATAGGTCATAAGACACTGACCAATAAACCTGCCAGTATTTTAAGGAGCACTATAAAAACATCTTTGAAGGGTGCCTGAGTGGTTCAGGTGGTTAAGCATCTTTTTTTTTTTTTTTTAAAGATTTTATTTATTTATCTGAGAAAGAGAAAGAGGGGGAGAATATAGGGGTAGAAGCAGATTCCCTGCTGAGCACAGAGCCCGATGTGTGGCTTGATCCCACGACCTGAGATCATTACCTGAGCCGAAGGCAGGCATTTAACTAACTGAGCCACCCAGGCATCCCAAGCATCTGACTTTATTTCGGCTCAGGTTGTGATCTCAGGCTGATGAGATCTAGCCCCAAGACTGGCTCCGTGCCAGGCGTGGAGCCTGCTTAAGATTCTCTCTCTCCCAAGGGGAACCCTCCTACACTGTTGGTGGGAATGCGACCTGGGGCAACCGGTCTGGAAAACTGCATGGAGGTTCCTCAGAAAGTTGAAAATAGAGCTACCCTACAACCCAGCAATCACACTACTGGGTATTTACCCTAAAGATACAAATGTAGTGATCCAAAGGGGCACATAAACCCGAATGTTTATAGCAGCAATGTCCACAACAGCCAAACGATGGAAAGAACTTAGATGTCCATCAACAGATGAATGGATAGAGAAGAAGTATATATATATATATATATATATAATATATATATATATATATATACACACACACATATATATATATATACACACACATATATATATAGCAGCATCATAAAGGAAATGAAGTGTATGCTTCATTACAAACTTGTACACAATATCCCATAAAACAGCAAAAAAACCCTACCATTAATAGTTTTCATTGTTTCTTTTTGCCTATTTTCCCCATAATTTCAGGCATATATATATATATATATATATATATATATATACATACACACACAATGGAATACTATGCAGCCATCAAAAGAAATGAAATCTTGCCATTTGCGACAACGTGGATGGAACTAGAGGGTATTATGCTTGGTGAAGTAAGTCAATCAGAGAAAGACAACTATCATATGATCTCCCTGATATGAGGAAGTTCAGAGGCAACGTAGGGGGTTTGGGGGGTAGGAAAAGAATAAATGAAACAAGATGGGATCAGGAGGGAGACAAACCATAAGAGACTCTTAATCTCACAAAACAAACGGAGAGCTGCTGGGGGTAGGGAGAAGGTGGTTGGGTTATGGACATTGGGGAAGATATGTGCTATGGTGAGTGCTGTGAAGTGTGTAAACCTGGCAATTCACAGACCTGTACCCTGGGGCTACTATGTTAATGCATTATATGTTAATAAAAATAAATATTATACAATATATGTTAATAAAAAATTTTTAAAGCACATTATACATTATATGTATATATACATAATACATTATGTTAATAATACATTATATTACATTATATGTAATGTATAATACACATATAATACATATGTTAATAAAAATACATTATATGTTAATAAAAATTTAAAACATTTTAAAAAGTAAAAAAAAAAAAGGTTCTCTCTCTCCCTCTTCCTCTGCTAGAGCTCTCTCTCTAAATAAACAAAATTTTTTAAAAAAACATTTTATTTATTTTGAAAGAGAGAGAGACAGCGAGACACGGAACACAAGCAGGAGTGGGCCTCCCACTGCACAGAGAGCCTGATGCAGGGCTTGATCCCAAGACCCTGGAACCATGACACAAGCCAAAGGCAAAGGCTTAATGACTGAACCACCCAGGTGCCCCAAAATAAATAAAGTCTAAATAAATAAATAAATATAACCCCAAACCTCCCAAAAGACAAAAACTTCCACATCTTTATAGTTGTTTTTGTAGATAATTTTTTTTCCCTTAGAATAAATTCCTAGAAATAAAACTGCTAGATCAGTTCTAAGACTCTGTTACATACAATCCCCTCCAGAAAAGTTGTAAAAACTTACATCTACCTATCACCAAAATATCTACCTGCCTATTTCCTTGTATTCTTGCCAATCTGGATACTAAAATCCAAAAACCTGTCTTCACCAAGTTAGGTATATGAGCAAGGATCTAAATTTTCCCCAAATGATTAGTTATACCATAGATCATACCATAATTATTGAACTATATATATATATATATCAGCATCATAAAGGAAATGAAGTGTATGCTTCATTACAAACTTGTACACAATATCCCATAAAACAGCAAAAAAAAAATACCATTAATAGTTTTCATTGTTTCTTTTGCCTATTTTCCCCATAATTTCAGGCAGAACATAATTACATAAAAGGTTTTACTTTAAAGGGAAGACTATTCAGATTTACTACTCAGAACTAGAGACTGATGTATTTTGCTGAAGTAGTTATATTTTAAAAGATTTAGTCATAAAGTAAGACAACTTAAAAAGGTTTTCTATTTTGAAGTCTGCAAAGAAAAGCCCTTTAGCTTCTTGGTCTAATTATACTGGTGTTTAATTAGCATCTAAAAATGTCTACTAATGATAGAATTTGGCCAGTGACAAATATCCTAAGCTTCCATAGCCCTTTTCACCTCTCACCGTAGATTAACTCGGTTAAGAACTACTAATAATTAGTATTTACACAGTACTCTGTTTACTACAACATCATAAAGCAGAGCAAAATAATTATTACCATATTAACAAAGGAAGATGCCAAACCAGTTAGGTGAGTTATCTGAGGTCACGCTAAAGCAGGAATTTGCCAAAATTAGACACTGAAATTCTTGTAGCCTAATTCCCATATGCCTTATCACTCAAAAGAACACCCTGTGAGAATTATGCCAACTCATAAAGAAACCTAGAATATACCAGAGTCAGAGAATCACATTATTAAATTTTATTGAAGATCATCTCCTGAAACATCCTCACTTTATAGAGAAGGAAACTGAGGCCCCAAAAGGTAATATACTTAACTGCTCAAAGCCTTCTAGAAGCTGTAAAGCAACAATGAAAATTCAGCACTCCTCTATCCACGCTCAGCGATCTTCAATTATAAGAGTGTAACAGCCATCCTTAACTGCTTCTTCAAATTTTTTAGTTTATAAAACTGTCTCAATGTTTTCACTGATACTGAACATTTCACTCACAATTAACAAATAATTACCCAGTACCTACCACATGCCAGGTCCTGTACTTTGTGCTAAATGAGTATTTATTATGTGCCAAGCACTGCATCGCTTGCATGTCCACATTTGATCCCCACAATATTATTATAAGGTAAGCATGATTATCTCTATTTTAAAGATTAAAATTTAGAAAGACTAAGTAATCTGCCTGTGGTCTTCAGTAAGGAAATAAAAAGTAAAGGTGCCGCAGCTGAAGGGCAGCAGCCATGGCTCTGCAGACCCCCACGGTCATGCACCTCAACCAGGGCCACAGGGTGACCGAGAACATGACACCAAGCCAAGGCAGTGATGCGGGCATGGGCACCTAACGAGGTGGCAGGTGGCGCAGGACAAGCTTTTGACAGACACCCCAGTAAGCGGAGCTGAGCAGTGCTCTGGCTGCCACCAGGATAGAACAGTGGTCGCTAAGGGCTGGACCTCCTCCCCATTCTATGCAAAATACAATGTTTACAAGGGGGGGAAAAAAAGGAAGTGGTATAATCACTTTTATAAGTTTATGCCAACAAAAAAATCTTATTTTTATTTTAAATAGTATAACTCTGTATATGATTTCACTTGAAAAGAGGGATCTACTGTCAGAGAAGCCTGGAAAACCATAGATCCCCTACGTAGCACCTAAGAGTGACTGCACAACGTAGAGGTTGCGGGTCCCTCTTGGAAGCCTTTATTTATTTATTTATTTATTTATTATTTTTTTTAAAGATTTTATTTATTTATTTGTCAGAGAGAGAGAGGGAGAGAGAGCGAGCACAGGCAGACAGAATGGCAGGCAGAGGCAGAGGGAGAAGCAGGCTCCCTGACGAGCAAGGAGCCCGATGTGGGACTCGATCCCAGGACACTGGGATCATGACCTGAGCCGAAGGCAGCTGCTCAACCAACTGAGCCACCCAGGCGTCCCTTGGAAGCCTTTAAATATCCTTTTCTGCTTACACCTTCCAAGATCCCAGAACAGACAGCATTTGCAGTAATTTAACTGAAGGCTGATTTCAAGAAAAGTAATCATTCAAATAAACAGACAAGACAACGGGAAGGGCTTCCAGTACCACACAATAAATTTGGCCTAAAGGGTAGTCAGTAAGGTCCAAAGTAGAAGAATGCATGACTTCTCTTAAGCAATACTCATGAACAGTACTACAATACATTACTGGTTACCTACTTTCAGAGTGTAAAATCTCTGTAGTATAAGATCACATTAATTAAAAGTTTCATTTGCTGTCGTTCCCAGCAGGAATTCCTTTATCTTTGATTGCTAAATAGATATCACAAGGTCCACAGCCAAAAACCCAAGTGGTAACAAGCAGTTCTACTATTATGGAGATTTAAAAGTAAGCTTTCTAAATAAATAAATGTCTAAGGATATTCTTAACGCAGCAACTGTTCTAGGGCCAACCTGTAAGGAAAGGAGAACCTTGAGGAGGGAAAAAAAACTGGAGCATAAAATATGTTTTAAGGAGAGTATTAAAAAGTGGTCTACTGCTTTGGGAAATTTTTGTGTAAGAGAGACAAATCAAGGCAACCACGAAAAATTCTACCTTTCCTCATTATGCAGTGTTGTTTTTATTCTCGCCATAATTTTGGTGACATAAAATCAGATGACGCTCTAGTAAGTAATCAACCACAGCAGAATTAATCACATGCAGTATTTCTAATGTAAATGATTACCTGAGAAGTCTGTGAGAAGTCTTGCTAGGACTTGCTTGTTTACCACTTCAGTCTTACTAAGGCTCGAAATAGTATCTACCCTAGTGGTTTCTTCGCTAATTGTGGGCTTCTTGGAAATCCCAAGATCAGATCCAGCATTAACTTCTGTGTGTTCTAGGACATCAGACGATCTCTGAAGCCAAGAAGATTCTGAACCACATGTGAAAATCTGCTTGGATACTTCTTCAGGAGGAGATTCTGCGTTATCCGGTACAGAGGCTGACTTCTCAACCTTCCTTTCACTCAGCTCCTTAAGAGCTTTGATTGTGAGCTGTTCCTGTTCTAAGTCGAGAGATGCTGCTGGAGTACCTTGGGCAGGGGAAACATCCAGAACCGTACTTCCGTTAGTCTCTCTGCTTTGTTCAGGGTGTTTGCTTGTTACGTTTTTAATTTCAGAATCACCTGATTCAGTTTCATGCAAGACTTCCAAAGCAAGAGTTGTTTTAAAGTCCGAAGTCTTCTCTGATGTTGCCTGAAAGGCATTTCCTGCACGTTTATCTGCAATTCCTTCCTCTCTGGTTTCTGTAAAGGCTGCTATCAGGTCCTCTGGGGAAGAATCATCTGCATTTTTAACACTTTTTTCATGTACTGACTCCAAATAGGCAGAACTTGTCACACGTAGTGAGAATTCACTCTCCTTAACACTTGGAGACAGAACTGAAGGAAGTTTGGGCTTCTCAGTTGCAACAGGCTTTTCAGGAGCAACTTCGCTCATGCTGCCTGACTGCTCCGCGTCTCCTGACATGCCATTCCGATCAGGTACTTGGGAACTTGCCCCCTCCCCAGTTGCATTCCTTTCAAGACTATCAGGCTGAACTTGCGCTGCCTCAGAGCCACTGACTGGCCCTTCAAAGGTTTCACATGTTTTACTTTCCCTGCTGCAACTGACAATCTCTTCGATTTCTCTTTCATCTCTTTTTACAATAGTGCTTGCAATGGAAACAGGTTTTTCAGCCTGAATTTTGTTACTTTCAAATGAAATATTCGTTGGGACGTCCTCTATTACTGTGTCATCAGACTCACCAGAACTATCAGCCTCTGTGGCTTCTGCTAACATAGAGCTCTGCCAGTTCACCTCACCTTTTAGGTGGCCGTCAGGTAAGACCACTTTCACAGTGGCCACTCCAGAACCCAGAGAGACACCTTTCTCAAGAGGAGATCTAGGTAACTCTGGAAGCGTATTATCTTCTTTCTGCACATTGCCTCCCACGCCTTTGATACTGATTTCCTTTGCGGAATGGAGACAGTCTGGTATAGGTTTTTCAATGATAGCATTTTCTTGTGGGAGAGAGGTCGTTGCCCAGTCACTTGCTGATTTGATGGGAGCGCTCCCATTAATAGAACAAACGGGAAATTTCTGGTGAGCGTTAGTTTTAAGATTTACAACTGGGATTTCTGAATTATATTCACTCCTATCAAGTCCTGTAGTTTTTGTGATGTAATCAGATTTATTGCTCTCTTCTTTTGCTTGGGGAACCAAATCCCAAGTCAGTATTTCATTAGTAAAGTTATGTATATCATTCACACATCTAGACACTTCTTCCAGCGCTGCAGTGGTGTGCGAAAACTGTCTAGTGAGCAACGCAGAAGTCGGGTAACGCCCTGCCTCTTTACTTCTCAGTGGAAATACTTTGTCATTAGACTCCGACAAAATGTCTGCAGATGATTCTTTATCAGTGTGCACTGCCCAGCTATCAAACTCATTTGTGCTCTCCTTATATGCATCTTTAAATTCTTTGTCAAATGCTTCTTTGTCAATAATTACTTCAAATGGTGACTCAGGGGAATCCTTTTCAGTAAGATCACCTCCTGAAACTTCAGATGGGGATAAGGAATATGTACAAATGCCTTGTGCCTTAGGCTCCTGGCTGAGTGGTTTCTGGGCTGCAGGCAAAGTGAACTTGTCATCAACATCCAAGCCAGTTTTATCATCTGTACCTGCTACCTCATTTGGGTTCTTGGACTCATGATCTTTATTTATTTGCTGTTCCATTAGACCAACTTCCTTTGAGAGAAAAGCAGGACGATCTGGGAAACTGGCTGGAATGGAAGGACGGTTATACTCAACGCCGTCTGCAACAGAAACTGGGGAGTATGCTATGCCTTTATTGGTCCCTTGAGGCTTTTCCATTTTTTTCGAATCTAGGAGGGCCAAACAGTCTCTTCCTTCTTTGGCTAAAATAGGCTGGCTGCCTAACACATTGCTTTTTTCTCCATGTGGTATCTTAAGGTCAGTATTATGCATTTCAGAAGACGAAAAAAGGGAGGAAGTCATAATTTCTGAAGGTGGCTCATCAGAGCAAAGAGAGCTCAATCCCTCTATGGTCAGAATTTGAAAGAAAAAAGTTTGTTTACCAGGTACAATCACACATTAGCTAGTAAGGCCAAGCAGCATGCTTTTCATTTTCCAGGTTACATACACACAGGATGTACACACACACACACACACACACACACAATATGTAACAAAACAACGATCAACAGTTATCCTATAAAACATGCATAAAAAGTGCCAAGAGTGAAACAGAAAAGCTGTATCATGCTACAAATTGCAGATGACAAAAGATTTTCATGACAAATATTTTTCCGTCTACTTTTTCCATTGTAAAGGTAAAGCATAAAGAAATGTAATGAGATTGGGAAATCTGGGGAAGTTTTTTTCCGTTTTTTTGGTAGAGCTACTCAGTGTAATCAATATAAAACAACTTAATATTATGAAGTACTGATATGTTCTCATCTGTAAGCTGCACATTTCAGTACACAGAGCTTCTACAAACCCACTGTTATAGTCTGACAGTTTGAGAAGGAAAAAAAAAGTGACCACTGTTCTTTTTGATTCTCAGGAGATACAATGGATCCCCTCCTGAGCCTCAGAATCAGACTAGAATTACTCTACTCTACCCACAGGGAAAATTGGTCTCAGGTATAGACGGCCTCATTTTATTTATTTATTTTTATTTTTAAAAGATTTTATTTACTTATTAGAGAGAGAGAGACAGCGAGAGAGGGAACACAAGCAGGGGGAGTGGGTGAGGGAGAAGCAGATTTTCCATCAAGCGGGGAGCCCAATGTGGGACTCGATCCCAGGACCCTGGGATCATGACCTGAGCGGAAGGCAATGACTGAGCCGCGCAGGGACCCCTAGACGGCCTCATTTTAAACTGAAGCGTATGAAATGATTGTCTGCTCCAAAATCTTGCACCAACCTGACAATTTAACCAGCACAAAACTGTGCAAACTGGTAAGGTTTATTCTGTGGTTAAGAAGAGTTAACCCCAGGGCACTGGGTGGCTCAGTGGGGTAAGTGACTGCCTTCGGCTCAGGTCATGACCCTGAAGTCCTGGGATGGAGCCCTATATTGGGCTCCCTGATCAGTGCGGAGCCTGCTTCTCCCTCTAACCCTGCCCCCTCTCACGCTCTCTCTCAAATAAATAAAATCTTAAAAATAAAAGAGTTAACACCAGAGATACTTTTAAAACAGAAAATATCCCTCTTAAAGTAATAGATTAATTAAATCTTATCAGTTATTAATACTACAGCAGCCAATGATTTATCGCCTTGTTTTCCAACTTTCCAATCTAGCAAGTTTTTACTGAAGAAAAGATCTAGACTGTCCCAAGGGTAGTAAGTGCTGTCTTTCTTGCACATTGTTGTTATCTCTGGAGTCAGAACAAGTAGGTCTTAAATACATAGTTCCAAATGAGTGCATCAAAGATTCAGTTTGGTCAAATGAGACCTGAACAGGCTCAGGACAGCACAACGCTGAGTGTGAATGAGTGACTGTGAATTTGTGAAAGAGAAAAACATATGGGATGACTTTTATTCAGCTTATGCTCTTTTTCATGTGAGAAGCTGAATAACAGAAGCAAAATTGTGACTTTATAAAAATTATTTTATAAGGCTGAAAAGAAATAAAAATGAAATATCTTACTCCAAAAAATAGAATTAACTATTATAAAAAATGTTTCCAAATGCCAGATAAAGTTCCTCTATTTCAACATATCACTGAAATTTCATGTAATAGGATCTGACCTTTAGAATAGTTTAACTATTGGGGCGCCTGGGTGGCTCAGTGGGTTAAAGCCTCTGCCTTCGGCTCAGGTCATGATCCTGGGGTCCTGGGGTCGAGCCCCGCATTGGGCTCTCTGCTTAGCAGGGAGCGGCTTCCTCCTCTCTCTCTGCCTGCCTCTCTGCTTACTTGTGATCTCTGTCAAATAAATAAATAAAATCTTTAAAAAAAAAAAATAGAATAGTTTAACTATTGTCTGGGTATTGGGGGAAAAGGTCTTTGAAAATTGAGGAAAAACAGTTTGGTGGTACAAACTGTACTAGTGGGACAGAAAATAACTGAAGCAAGCTGTAATTCACATTTACTCCTAATGGTAGTAAAGATGGTTTGCATCTATCAATATATAGTATGATATAGTATCATTATTTAGGACTCAGTAAAACCAGATTAAGGAGACAATATAAATGAAGCTCAGCATTATAGATTAAATTACAGATTAAAACCCTGAAATATTAGGGTGCCTGGGTGGCTCAGTGGGTTATGGGATTGAGCCCCCGCATCAGGCTCCCTGCTCAGCCAGGAGCCTGCTTCCTCCTCTCTCTCTGCCTGCCTGTGATCTCTGTCTGCCTGTGATCTCTGTCTGTCAAATAAATAAATAAAATCTTAAAAAAAAAACAACCCTGAAATTTAAAGAGCTACATTTTTAGTAGTTCATTTATAGGCTACATTTAAATATGAAATATTCCATGATTTGAGCTATGTATTATTACTGAACTTACTGGTTACTGTTTCTACCAGGAAACGTTCGATGGATTAAATCTGTATTAAGGATTAAAGATTAAATCTGGATTAAAGATTAAAACTGTTTGGGAGCCCCTCCCTTCAAACATGAATGGAACTCTGACACGATCAACACTGACTCCCACCTTATAGGGAATGCAAGGCTTATATGTTTTATAGAGACTAAGGTATCAGATGATTCAGACCAATCATCTTCTAGACAGAAGTGGACAAAATGAATTAGTAATAATTCCACAAATATTAGTGCCTATCATGTGCCAGACACTGCCTTAGAAACTAGATTAAAAGCAGTGAACAAAACAAAAGATCCCTTGTGTATGTGGTGCTGTAAGAGCACCTGCACCCAGAGCAGGAGACAGATAAGGAGCAGAATCAGTGAGTACAATGATGATGATGATGATGATGTGGTGGTGGTGGTGGTGGGCTGGAGGAAAGGAAAAAGGAAGCAACCTACCCTGAATGCTAACAGAAGAATGCGCTTATTACCAGGGGGAAAAAGCATGGTGGAACCCTTCTAACATGCTTTGTCAGGATACAAACTTGTCAGTTTTCCAAGCCTTGTTTCTCTCCTTTATTCCTTGAACTCTTTTTTATTTTTTCCTTGAACTCTTAATAGTCCAGAAGTTTTAAGTTAGGTATATAATAATCTGAGGTAAAGCTAGAAGATTAGGTTAGAAATCTTATTCTCAGAATACCAGCAAGTTCTGCAATAAATAAAACTTGTAACATTATTTAATTAACTCTTTAATATGATGTCACTATTATGCACACAAAAAAAACTTCAGTCATATTCCTAGTAATAATTCTGTGACAATATATGGAGTGGATAGTGCTTTTTGGGGGGGGGCTAGCCTGGGGGCAAAAAGAGCTCAATGCTGCACTAATTCCTCTTAGACTGTGAGACACAGGTGCCAGCCCTCACCATTGTCAATCAAGCTTTCCCATGTGTAACAAAATAAGTTAGCATCCGCATCTGTGCTTCAACTTTAATTATCATGTTTAGAATTTCAGCAAATGAAAAGAAGTTTCTTTGGCTAGTTGAAGCCCTAACAAACTTGGACAGAGCTGACTTGTACCCAGACAATGGAAAAAACTGGGCTGGAAGTAAAGAGTTTATAAAGGCATGAAAACATTAAATAGAACGAGACCAGAATCTAACTAAGCCTTTTCTAGAACAGCTCCCATAAGCAAAGACTCCTCCAATTAGTGAGTATGGCACTTAACAGTCATTGGTGTTGTCCAAGACTGCAAAACAGCAGAAAACGCCAGGGGTTCGAAGGTTGTTAGTTTTTACAATACCGTGTACGCTGTAAAACTGCCTGACAGAATGAATCTGAATCACCTTACATTTCAGAAAATGCCGATTCACTTTCCCTTTTCAAAAGATTCAACCCTTTACATGCACTACAAGAGACTTTCAACATTACTCAAAATCAATGTCTGTCAAAAAATTCCCTCATTATGAATATTTTCTAGTTTAGGTATTTGCTGTAATAGGATTTAATGTGCATATTCATTTTCAAGAATTCTAATTACTTAAAAATCTGGTATGGATCTATACACCTAATAGGTTTGTTTAAAAAGGGAATTATATATGGTAAGAGGTGAAAAATGTCATAACCTGAGAATGTTCCCAAATTTATCCAGTACTGAGCTTCTTGCTTACCCGTATCTTCCTAAGCTCTAAATACTTATAAGTCTCCACTTAAGTGAAGTGTACTATTCAAAATAAGACTAGAAAACTAAGTTGGCAGTCTAAATTTCCAGACCGCTCCCACATCAAAAAATTCAAAATGCAAAATGTAAAATAGGGGCGCCTGGGTGGCTCAGTCATTAAGAGTCTGCCTTCGGGGGCGCCTGGGTGGCTCAGTGGGTTAAGGCCTCTGCCTTCAGCTTAGGTCATGCTCTCAGGGTCCTGGGATCCAGCCCCGCATCGGGCTCTCTGCTTGGCGGGGAGCCTGCCTCCTCCTCTCTCTCTGCCTGCTTCTCTCTGCCTACTTGTGATCTCTGTCAAATAAATAAAATATTAAAAAAAAAAAAAAAAAGGAGCCTGCCTTCCTCTCAGGTCATGATCCCAGTGTCCTGGGGTCGAGCCCCGCATCGGGCTCCCTATTCAGCGGGAAGCCTGCTTTTCCCTCTCCCATTCCCTCTGCTTGTGTTCTCTCTCTTGTTGTGTCTCTGTCAAATAAATAAATAAAATCTAAAAAAAAAAAAAAGATGCAAAATCATTTGATCAACACTTATTAATTATGTGGCCTTGACAAGTTGCTTAATCTCATCTAAAAAAAAAAAACGGTGATACTAAAAAACTTAACTTGAGAACTGCTGTGAGGATTAAATGAGTTAATACATGAAAACTGCTTAGAGTGCTATCTGGCACTTAGTAAATCCTCAGTAAATGTCTGCAGACACCACATTCTCAAAAAAAAAAAAAAAAAAATTTTTTTTTTTTCTCCTGACACAGAGACTCCAGATCATATGCTTTTTTGATTAGGGGAGAGTATATAAATCCTCATTCAGAGATTGACACTTTCTCAAATAAAAAGAAGTAATTTAAAGTAATTTAAAGAGCTTTTACCTATTTCAAAAGTTTGGGTGATGCAACTTCTGAACCAGTTATTACAAAACGAATGCCTGTGGCGTTCCAAGAATCATGCTGGATTCTGTGTACGTAAAGACATTTAAGACAGCCCAACACATAAAAAATTCGAAGGCAATGTTAAAAGAAAAAAGAACTTTTCCTGAACAAAAGGTTTCATTTTACCACCAAGGTCAAAGTATATTTTAGTTCAATGTCAACTAGCTGAACAATATAACAACATGACACAAAACCAGTCTTGGATGTCATCTTTGACACTCCCTTTCAAACTTTAGAACTACCAGTACTTCATGTATGATCTCTGCCTTAGGTGACTCAGAATTTCCTGAGAGGGATGCAATCCGCATTACAAGTTTCCTAGGTAATGAACCTGGTTGAAAACCAGAGCTGTACTACACTTTATGAATTTTATAAAGGTAAAAAAATTAAGCTGTACTTCAGAACTCTAGTCCCGTAATAAGCCCACAGGAGATGAACCTGATCCTTTTCACTCTCACTCTTGTCCTTGTCCTTGTCCAGATGCACAGCTTACAGGTTAGTAGGGAATGGGCAGTCGTTTTGTGCCTGCTTTAAATACTTCAATCTACTCATTTTAAAGTATAGTGACTCACTCGAAATTTTGATTGGAATAAGGCAAAAGCTCCATTTGACTGGAGACTAAGGTGTGGGAATTCAGGAAGAATGTTCCCTCTTTTATGCCTGCAGTATTTTATCTCAGAACAAGGTGGGGAGTTAAAAAGGCCATGAAGAGGGGCGTCTGGGTGGCTCAGTGGGTTAAAGCCTCTGCCTTTGGCTCAGGTCATGATCCCGGGGTCTTGGGGGCTGTGGGATCGAGCCCCACATCAGGCTCTCTGCTCAGCAGGGAGCCTGCTTCCTCCTTTCTCTCTGCCTACTTGTGATCTCTGTCAAATAAAAATATAAAATCTTTAAAAAAAAGAAAAAAGGACACGATGAAAAATCAACTTCCAAGTGAATACTGTGTTCACTTCAAGTAAATACACCAAAATGGAAAAAAAAACCCTTTTCATATACTGTTTACTCTATCCTTCAAAATAGTTTCCTTTTACTTTGTTTCTTATTCCCCAAACTGACTTTTCAAAAAAGATTTAATATTTTTATTCAGGTGTTGGTAACTTGATTACTGAAAATAATGTGATCTAGAAATAAGTAAATAATGAGTGTCATATCCTATTATCAGAGTTCTCCCTAAAAAGGGGAATAGCTTAGAATTCTGTTTTAGGGAGCGCCTGGGTGGCTCAATTGGTTAAGCGACTGTCTTCGGCTCAGGTCGTGATCCTGGACTTCCAGGATCAAGTCCCGCATCAGGCTCTCTGCTCTGCAAGGAGTCTGCTTCTCCCTGACCCTCCCTGTCTCTCATGCTCTCTCTCTCTCTCTCTCATATAATAAATAAATAAAATCTTAACAAAAAAAGAAAAAGAATTCTGTTTTAGATACCATTTGGTTACTTCCCCTCCCTCCTCACTAAGGAAATTCATTACTTTTAATTAAAAGGATAGTTGCACCATGGAAAAGCCATACACATCAGCGAAGAAATACTATGCATATTCATACAAGGGAGGCTTGAAATATTCAGGTATAGGTTTTCCTACACTTGAAATTTCTCATGTTCACAAAACAGGAAGGAAAGACAAATTCTCGTGCAAAACAGTATCAGCAACTTTCAGCCACAGCATCAAAATAGGAAGTTAGCCAGCAGACACTTTGCAGCCAAGCTAGATTCTAAACAAAAAGTCTCTTCTGTACAAAGAAAAATGTTTTGCTTTTGTTAAAAAAAAGGCTGTAACTGGCAAATTTTTTCCCTCAAATGCTTGCCCCAAAGTTCAGTGTTTAACTTCCTATTCCAGATGCCTACTGCATTACTCAAATTGAATGCAAATGTTCATTACTGCAAATGTGCTTCCAGTTCCTCAGCTTCCCCTCTTTCCCATCTTATATTTATCTACTTTTTCTCCATGTTTTCTAAAGAAAATCAGTGTTTCAGCCTCCACTCTTATCAAAGGTTTCAGAAGTAGAAACCAAATTGCACTTTGATTTTGTGCACAGCCCCCCATGATACTAAATTACATCACTAACAGCAATGACATGGCTAAAATAGTAATTTCTGCCTCTTCCCCTGCTCTTGTGATTGTAACATTAACCTCAAAATGACATCTCTAAAAATATCTGCAAACCCTAAAATACAACTAATATACTTTTTATCATCGTTACCATAAGGCAGTGCTTATGAGCATGGACTTTGGAGTCCTACGTCTGTCATTTATTCACTCTGTGATCTTGAGTAAGTTACTGCATCATTTTAAACCCACGTCAACTGGTAAATGAGCTAGTAACCTTTCCTCCATGAAACTGGCTGGATTAAATGAAACGATTCACATAAAGTACGGAACACAGTAAAAGCTCAATAAAAACGAGCCACATCCTACATGTATGCATCTGTTAATATCTTTATTTTACATTATAGGAAAACACCATTAAAATTCATTCCCCTATTTTGAAACACTTAGGGATTAGGCTGAAATTAAATTCTGTTTGATAAGAAAAAAGGAATCAATGAGAAAAGACTACAAAGGACCTACTTAGGAATACAACTTATTTAAAAAGAAACTGATTATTCTAATACGTCATTACAAATGTATTTAATGGCTGTCAAAAAGTTTGCTTTGCTACCTTAAATAGCTGTCTACTTCAAAGTACTACAATTTAATAAATATTACATAATTTTCTTTTGAAAATTTAACTGCCCTTCCTTTATCCAGCCCACAAATTAGTGGCAGTTTTTTGTACATTCATCTCCCTGGAGGCCAACAACAACTATTTCAGGATCGAAGAGGTCATTCTCAAACATGAAAATGTCGTATTTAATAATTGTTACTATGGGGGCGCCTGGGTGGCTCAGCGGGTTAAAGCCTCTGCCTTCGGCTCAGGTCATGATCCCAGGGTCCTGGGATTGAGCCCCACATCAGGCTCTCTGCTCAGTGGGGAGCCTGCTTCCTCCTCTCTCTCTCTCTGCCTGCCTCTGTGCCTACTTGTGATCTCTGTCAAATAAATAAATAAATAATCTTATAAAAAAAAAATTGTTACTATGGCTTAGAGATCTAAAAGCAAGGCACCATTCTCCAAGGCAAAGTAAGTGCCTGAGAGTTAAGGAAGCCAGAGACAGATGCGTTAGTTGGGTTAATGCCAGTGATGGACTCAAGGTTCCTCTTGGTGGCAGCAGCCACTGTGAGAGCTCTGCATTGGGCCAGACTGGTCCCATCTATTCTCCCCAAGGGTTTTAATCCAGTGAAACAAGGACACCAACACCCTCGTTCCTTATTTTTATAAAGCACACTAGAAGCTACCATTCTTGGCTACTCTGGAATGGAATGCACCTAATCACTTGCCAAGGTGTTTCCTCAAACAACAGGCCGATCTCTAGACCTGCCAGTGAAGTAGAGCACCTACTGGGTCACTTTTCCATTACGTGTTTTTTTTGCAGGAGAAAAATGCTAGTGGTAATAGCGGCTAGACTGGAACACCTTCAGGGATATGGCTTTTTTAACTGCCTCTTTATAATACTCGTTTAACAATAACATTATCCTGAATCTGCACTGCTCAAAATAACTTTTTAAGCAAAAAGGAAAAATGGCAAATCTATTTTCCTTTACAAACTTTCATATTCACTGTGACACTGAAGCCTACTTAAATGTTGGTTTTTAATTAGCAAAATCCTTTTTATTTACCTCTATTCTACTTGAATGTGTGTATAATTTTTTAAGCTATGACACTTATCTTGTCAACATTCCATACATTAGGTATGTTGTACTTGGCTTGCATTGTTACACTATTTAGGGTATCAATTATCCCCTTTTGTACGAAAAAAGTGGCTGAAGGTTATAACCATGAAGAATGTATTTTAAAAGATCTGAAATATTTACAATAGAGAAAATGTAATCATTTGTTACGTTATGCTATTTTTACCAGTTTATCTTCCAGATAAACTGGAATATAATACCCACTTGCCTAAATTATTAAATTACTCATAAGGAAAAAAACTCTTAAAATCAATCTGGTTGGATTTCAGATGTCCAGTCACTTTGTGGGTTTGAGTTATTTTTCTAATATTCACAAAATATCTACTTTTAATGTAAACACTTAATTTCAAAGGTCATGATTTGACCCAAAAGTTACCCAAATTCATACAATGAGACACATTACAAAGGGGCCAGGGAACCTAATATTATCAGCCTGATTTAAAAGCAACAAATTATCTACCATGTTTCATAAAAAATATACTACATTCACTTTATTCCATTACGTTTTCATTCTTAGAAGGTCAAAGCCTTCCTATCAAACCAGCATCCAGACTTTACATCTAGAGAATTCCAGCTGGGACAATAATCTGTTTGCACAGGGCTTTTCAGACCTATCTAGTGAGTTTAATTACCTTTTTTAAAAATAAGCATTTCCCATTGACCTATATTTTAGGTTGACTACAACCACACAAATGAAACTGCTTTATTATTAGTGTAACAGAGCATAGTGCTCTCTCTTGCAGATTCTTGGTAGTGCTACCCCAACAAACATATAGCTATCACACTTGATTCCCTTTTTCACTGGCCGGCAGATTAGACAAACCACCCCACAAAGCTACAGCTTAATCTCTAGGAAAACAAGCCTTGCTTGCCAAAAAGTCAACTGACTTGTTCAGTGTTCCCAGGCAATTTGGAACCAGCCTAGCTCTTGGGACAAATCTCAGATAAATTCACACTGAAGTACTCCAGCTCAGTTAGTGTATTGGTAGTTCAGTGGAAGCACACTTTTATACTGTTTTTTTTTTCCAAATCCACTACCACTCCAAACCAGTTACATAACTGCAAATCAATAGGTTAAATGCATCCTACAGTGGGTTGTTTTATGAGCTACAATTCTGTATGCTCTAAATTCTGTGGGTGAGTTTATAATTTTTAAGAAATGCTTAAAACTATACCTAAAGTTTATGCCCTTTAAAGGGTTCACCTAACTAGTCTTACCCTATTTTATTAACCTTTATAGGAAATCCAATGCAAACTACCAAATATGAAGGTCTGGCTTGTAGTTTGTATCTCAAGGGATTTGGGAGCAATAAAAAACTTGTGCCTCATATCCCCAGTTACAGCCTCTTTCTCAACATTTTTCTTTTATTAATGCACACAAAAAAACGACAGACTTGCCTTGTGAGGTCGAAAATAGAGATACAGGCTGAGAGGAAGAGGAAGAAACAAAGGAATCTGAAAGAAAATATAGAGCGTGAGAATTTGACAACCTCACACAGGAATTTTAACTTTAACTCTCCAACTTTTTTTTTTTTGGTCAAGCATTGTAATTTCATTGGGTTTAAGCAAGAGGGGAAAACTCATATCTTTATTTCCATTTACTGTTTTCACTCACCTGGCAGCAAAACCTTATTTCATTTTCAAGTTGCATTTCTATAAGTTAATCAATTCAAATGTTTTGGTCATATATTCTCACCTTCAAAGAAAAAAGAGGAACCTCTAGCATTTTTAAACAAGTATAACCTCAAGAAAGAGGATACTATCCTGCAACTCTTTGACTCTTTGTAGAAAAGAAAAAAGAGGTACCTGAGTACTAACGGATATTTGCTTTTAACCATTCTCAACTGCATTTTGAAAAGTTAGTCACTAATACAACCATTTAAAGGTATATACTTGGCAAATATGCAAAGTAGACCCTGAATACTTAAAAAAAAAGATCACAAATAATCCATTAGGAAAATAGGACTGCATGAGAAATATTCCACCTTCTAAAATTATACTCCTCTCAATTTGGAAACATTATCAAAATTATAAATGCATGTACTGTCCCCACCAGTAATAGTCATCCTTTTAATTTGGCCGGTTACACCTCGAGGAATTTAACCTACAATATTAGCATAGAATACAAACACATGTATATGAGAATATTCGTATGAGCACTGGTTACAAGTATTAGGAATACTCTAAGTGACCACCAATAGGAGACTAGTTACATCCAAACAAAGGAATATTGTTTGAAAAAGTACGCTACGAAAAGCTGTTACAAAAAAGAGTAAAGAACAGCTATGTATGTTGATATAATTGGAGAAATTAAAAAAGTGAAGTATAGAAGTGTACATATGTGCCCCCCCTTGGTTGCTAGCAATAGGGACTTTGATGTCTGAAGTGGGGGAGATCTGCTTTTCAGTATGACCTTTGGCCCTTTAAAAAACAAAGCATATACATTACCTTTTCACTAAAAATGGAAAAAATTAATAAAAATAGAATGTGAAAAGCAGCCCCCCAACAAAGTGTCCCTAAATATACTGGCCTTTACTCCTTTTTCCTTGCAATTATAAATGCTTTCACAAATATTCGAAATATACTTAAAATAGGGAGCTTGATTGCTTTAAAGGACTGGGCTGTAACTTGCATCAATAAGTACGAATTTATTTTGTGAATAAATATGGAGCACAGGAGGAGCGCCTGGGTGGCTCAATGGGTTAAGCCTCTGCCTTCAGCTCAGGTCATGATCCCAGGGTCCTGGGATCAAGCCCCACATCGGGCTCTCTGCTCAGCAGGGAGCCTGCTTCCCTCTCTCTCTCCGTCTACCTCTGCCTACTTGTGATCTCGCTCTCTGTGTCAAATAAATAAATAAAATCTTAAAAAAAAAATATGGAGCACAGGAACAGCAATGGAGAGCTTAGTGGAGCACAGGCACAATTCAGTAACTCAGGACCAGAATTTTTAAAATTCACTGCTTTTTAATTATATTAAGCTGAAGCATCACATTTACCACCACAAATGAAAAACCATTCTTTTTGTTTTTGTCTTGTTTGTTTTTAATAATCTCTACCCTCAACGTGGGGCTCAATCTCTCCTCCTGAGATCAAGGGTCGCATACTCCGAATGAACCAGCCAGGTGCCCCATCTCCTTTCCTTTTCTAAAGCAAGTGTTTCTATGCTTCTTCAGTGTTTCCGGATGGGTTCATCCCTCTATTTACCTTCAATATTAAATCTCTCCCAGATGATGAGTTTAAGTCTGAATAAACCTAAAAAAATAAATGCTAATATGTTTAGCCCACAGCCAAAAAGGATCCTATGAACCTGACTATCCACCTCCACCTAACGCTCCCTCACAACGGAAAATTTCAACATAAAAATTCTTATACATAGCATCTATTCTAATCAAAACACAGATAACCAGTGACAGTTTCTGACAATACTGCATGAGATCTTCTAACTAACAAAACCATACTGTATTCATATTCCATATTTATGCCATAGGAAACTAATCTCAAGAATGGTGATCTAGGGGTGCCAGGGTGGCTCAGTCATTAAGTGACTGCCTTTGGCTGGGGTCATGGTCCTGGGGTCCCGGGATCATGCCCCGCATAGGGGCTCCCTGCTCAGCAGGAGGCCTGCTTCTCCCCCTCCCACTGCTTGTGTTCCCTCTCTCTCCCCGTCTCGCTCTGTCAAATAAAATCTTAAAAAAAAAAAAAAAAAATGGTGATCTTAATTCTCATATGCTATTACTTAAATCAAACATTATCATTCAGTAACAACAGTAACCGTTAGCTGGGTCCAGGCATTGTATCGGCACTGGAACACCAAGATGACAGCTGTGCCCACAAGTAACTCAAAGAGAAATACAAACCAGTACAACTGCGCGAGTTGTGGGATTGCTACATAGGCAGGTCACTAGGGTACACTGCAGAAGAGATGGTAAACTTGGTCTTCACGGTCAAGTGACCATGGCAGAGGAAGGCATTCTGGAAAGAAGGAATAACTGGCCAAATTCTAAATGACTCTAAATGTCATGTTATGAAATTTGGATTATATCCTATATGGGATGAGGAATCACTGACAATTTTAAGGTAAGGGATTGACAGTATCACATGTGTTTTAAAAAGAACTATGGCAGCAGGTAGAGCCCTAGACTTAATTGAAAAGCTACTGTATAATCTTGGCTTCAGTTTTTTATTTGTTTAATAGACTTAGTAAAAGGTCTATTAGAGGCTGATTAAATAAATTTCAATATATCCATACAATGGTACACCATTCATTAAAAACTGCTGTAGATGGGAATTTATGGACACTAAATGATGTTGATAGCACACTGAATAAAGAACACTGAAAAATTTCAACAACATGACCCCATTTTGGTAAAAAATACAAATTCACGTAAGAAAAAGTAAAAACCCCCAGTAAAAACATTGTTCCAATGAACTGTTCATTTTGGTGAAAACTGCCCTTCAACACCAACAGAAGACTGTTTTAGAAAAGCAGCAAGGTTACTTTTTTTTTTTTTAATATTTTATTTATTTATTTGACAGACAGATCACAATAGGCTGAGAGGCAGGCAGAGAGAGAGGAAAGGAAGCAGGTTCCCTGCTGGGCAGAGAGCCCGACTTGGGGCTCGATCCCAAAACCCTGGGATCATGACCTGAGCTGAAGGCAGAGGCTTTAACCCACTGAGCCACCCAGGTGCCCCAGCAAGGTTACTTTTAGGAACAACTTCATACAATGAACGACTTCCATATTTAACCTCAGAATGTCTGCCTTTTTGTTAGTTTCCACAGATTATTAAAGCATCTTCCAATACATAAGGAAAAGTGTCTGAAATTTTATCTAAAATTAATACAATGAAAATTAGAAATTCATTAGCTCTTTCAAACATCCTTTCTTTCTACCTTTAAAAGATTTTTGTCATGGGGCCACTGGGTGGCTTAGTCAGTTAAGTATCTGCCTTGACTCAAGTCATGGTCCTGGAATGGAGCCCCATCTAACTCCTGGCTCGGCAGGCAGCCTGCTTCTTCCTCTCCCTCTGCTCAACCCTGCCGCTTGTGCTCTCCCTTGCTTACTCTCAAAAAAACAAAAACAAAAACAACCCAAAAAACTAAGATTTTGGTTAGTTTTTGTTTGTCTATAGATCTAGGCTCTCTGAAAAGGGTATTTCCACTCTTTCTCATGACCACAATTCCTGATGGCAACTCTTATCATTTCCGTAGAAGCTGCTTCACTGAGCCAATTCATACCCCCCGTCCTACCAGAATTGCAGGGATAGGCAGACCAACTTTCCCCCCCCAAACTTTATACCATTTTTTCCTTTATATGTATATATTTTTCTTCCTTTATATTTTTGTTAGGACCTCCACTGTATTACTGAATATTAGTGATGAAAGTGGATCTCCTTGCCTTGTCCAAGGCAGTTTTTTTTTTTTTTTCTTTTTAAAAAGATTTTATTTATTTATTTGTCAGAGTGAGCGCAGGCAGACAGAGTGGCAGGCAGAGGCAGACGGAGAAGCAAGCTCCCGCTGAGTAAGGAGCCCGATGTGGGACTCGATCCCAGGACGCCGGGATCATGACCTGAGCCGAACGCAGCGGCTCAACCAACTGAACCACCCAGGCGTCCTGTCCAAAGCAGTTCTGATTTCATGATTAAGGCTTTCTTTAAAAAAATAATGAAACTTTTTATTTTAGAATAATTTTAGATTTATGTAAAAGGCCCAGACGTAGTAGAGTGTTATTTTATGTAAAGCACTCAGTTTCTCCCACTGTTAACAAATTACACTAATATGGCAATACGTTTGTCATATTTAACCAACACTGACACATCACTAATAAGTAAACGCCATACTTGATTTTTATTTCATTAATTTCCCCTAATGCCTTTTTTCTGCCCCAAAATCCCATTCAGGATACCATATCTCCTTTTTGTCACTATGTCTCCTTAGCCTCTTTTGGACTATGACAATTTCTTAGACTTTCCTTGCTTTTAGTGATCTTGATAGTTTTGAGGAGTATTGTCAGATATAGGGGGAATACTGGTCAGAATGTCCCTCAATTTGAGTTTGTCTCATGGTTAGAATGGAGTTTTAGAGAAGATTACCACTTAGGTAAAGGGCCATACTTGTCATAACAGATCAAGGGTACATGCTATCAATATGACTTACCACTGAAGATGTTAACCTCGATCCCCTGGCTGAGATGGTTTGCCTGGTTTCTCCAGGTAGTACTTCTCCACCGTCCTTCCACACTGTACTCTCTAGATGCAAGTCACTAAGCACTTCCCACTTTAACTCTTGTGAATCCTAAAGTTGAAAGGCTTTCTTTGTACATTTATGGAGTAAACGTGTATGCAGTCCAAGAGGAAGAACAAGCAGAATTCTTGGTGCAAAAAAACACGATTAGAAAGTCTAACAGAGGGGCACCTGCGTGGCTCAGTTGGTTAAGTGACTGCCTTTGGCTCAGGTCATGATCCTGGAGTCCCAGGATCGAGTCCCGCATGGGGCTCCCTGCTCTGCAGGGAGTCTGCTTCTCTCTTTGACCCTCCCCACCTCTCATGCTCTCTCTCAAATAAATAAATAAATAAATAAATAAAATCTTAAAAAAAAAAAAAGTCTAACAGAAAGAAATAAAATGGACTGTGTAAGTAAGAAATTGGTCACAAGTATTTGAATGACACAAATTCTTTTTTTTTAAGATTTTATTTATTTATTTGAGAGAGACAGGGATAGCAACAGAGACCACGAGAGGGGAGGAGAGGGAGAAGCAGGTTTCCTGCTGAGCAGAAAGCTTGAAGCTGCTCAATCCTTGGCTGCCCAGAATTATGACCTGAGCCAACCACAGACTGCTCAACTGACTGAGCCACCCAGGAGCCCCTTAATGACCCAACTTCTAAAACAGTACATGTACTTTTAGAAATGTCTTACCCTTTTCCAAATAATGTTCAAGATCAATGCACTGAATCAAAACTTCAGATTTTGTTAGGAGTAAAACAAAAATTAGGGGCACCTGGGTAGCTCAGTGGGTTAAGCCTCTGCCTTCGGCTTGGATCACGATCTCAGGGTCCCGAGATCGAGTCCCGCATTGGGCTCTCTGCTCGGCAGGGAGCCTGCTTCCTCCTCTCTCTCTCTCTCTGTCTGCCTCTCTGCCTACTTGTGATCTCTCTCTCTGTCAAATAAATAAATAAAATCTTTTTTTTTAAGATTTTATTTATTTATTTGACAGATAGACATAAATAAATAAAATCTTAAAAAAAAAAAAAAAAAGTAGGCTGCTCAACCAAATGTTGGGGTGCCTCAACCCAGACACCCAACAATTAAAAAAAAAAAGAGTAAAACAAAAATTAAACTTATTCAATCTTTTTTTTTTAAAGATTTATTTATTTGAGAGAGAGAGATCACAAGTAGGCAGAGAGGCAGGCAGAGGAATGGGGGAAGCAAGCTCCCTGCTGAGCAGAGTGCCTGATGTGGGGCTCGATCCCAGGACCCTGAGATCATTACCTGAGCCGAAGGCAGAGACTTAACCCACTGAACTACCCAGGCGCCCCTAAACTTACTAATCCTGACACATCAGACTAGCCTACCACTGAGTCTTTATTGGAAATGGAGTCTCTTCATAACATTCCAAAACTTGGCATTCAAGTGGTTACGAAAAGAAACTTCTGTGGATTAAAGCCATTAGTGAAAAATACCATGAGTCCAGAGGTAAAGAAAGTAATAAAAGAAACTAATCTTAAACATAAGATATATTTATTACAGATACAGTTTTATGGGCTTACATAAAAACTCTCGTGGATATGTCAATTTCCACAGGGGTTAAGTTTTTGCAAAACTCATATTCCAATTTTCAAAAACCAAACATTCTTAACCTGTGCTCCATGAACTATGGACCTTGTGAAAGCCTATGCAATACTTTGCTTATATGCATGTTTTTCTGGGTATGGAATTTCTCCATTCATTCCACATTTATTGAATACCTGTAATTTTAGTAGCTGAACAAAAATGACTAGTTGCTCATTCAAAAATATCTGAGAGCCTGCTTTGCACCAGGTCCTGTTCAGACATTAGAAATAGAGCAGTGAATAAAACAGCAAAAACCCCTACTCTGGTGGAACTTGTATCTAATGTGGAAGACAGACAATAAAGTAAGTCAGATTATATACCATATATATGTAAATAGAAGAATAATACGACAGATGGTAAGAAAAATAAAGCAGAGGAGGCCTATAAGGTATTTTTTTGTGTGCCATTTACGTAAGGTAGTCAAAACCCTAAGAAAGGTGAGGGAGAGAAAAGCTGTGAGGATATATGGGAAAGAACATTCTAAGCAGAGAGAACAGCAAATAAGACTCTGAGGTAGAGGAGTATTCCTGGTGTGAAGAACAGCAAGGGAGCCAGTATATAAAGCTGGGTGAGTAAGAGGGAGGTTGAGGCCAGATATCATAAGGCTTCAACAGCCCTCTAAGGACTGACTCTGATGAGTGTGATCAAAAGCTACTGGAGCATCTGCCCATGAGTGATACGATCTGACTCATTTTGTCGCAGGTTTACACCAGCTGTTGTACGGAAAGCAGACTGAGAAGAGGAAAGAAATAAAATCTGAAGAACTGTTAGCAGGAAGCACAATAATCCAGGAGAGCCAGGATAACAGCCTGGGCCAGGGTGATAACAATGAAGGTGGAGAAAAATGGTTAGACACTAGATAGATTCTGAAGGTAGAATCAATAGGATTTGCTGATACTGTATGAAGGGAAGAGAGGAGTCAACGGTGACTCCAAGATTTCTGATTTGGGCAAAAGATGGACAACGAATGACCACTTATTGAGATGCAGAAGACTGTGAGAAGAACAGATTATACAAGGAAAGATCAGGAGTTCAGGTCTAGACACAGTAAGTTTGAGATGTCCATCAGACATGAAGACTGAAGATAAAGATTTAGAAGTCACCACTTTACAGATGGTATTTCAAACCACAAGATGGATATCATAAATGAGACCAGTGCAAAGAGAAAAGTTCTGAGAATTGAGTCCTAGAGTCCTATACATGTTACAAGTAGAGACAAGAAAAAAATTAGCAATATGAAAGACCAATATTATGAAAATCCACAGTGTCAGAAAGATTAGTGGTTGCCAAGGAATGGAGAGTGATTGCCACAGGTATAGAGTTTCTTTTGGGAGGGATGAAAATGTTCTGGAACTAGACAATGGCAATCATTGCACAACCTTGTATATATACAAAAAGCCACTTTATAATGGTGTTTTTTAGCTTATGTGAACTCTATCTTAAATTTAAAAAAAAAAGAAGAAGAACTAGCAAAGGATACAGGAGCAGCCAATGAGCCTATGTGGGGTCATGGAAGACCAATGGAAAGGTATTTCAATGAGGAAGCAAGTGATCAATTTTACCAGAAGCTGCTGATAGGGCACTTAGGATGAGGTCTGAGAGCCGTCAGATCTAACAATGTGGAAAACAGCTAGTGAAGGTGACAAGAGAAGATTCTGTAGACAAGTGGGGCAAAAAGGCAGCTGGCTTAGGAAGCAAAATTTTTAACTTCAACCAGAAACTGAAGTAAAGAGGGTGACTGGATGATTTTTACCACATGTTGTTTCAAATGTTAAAGACAGGCAGTGTGTATCATTTGAAAGAGAACTGAATTGGGCCCTCAATCCCTTAGTTTTATCCTACCCTCAATGTTAGAGCAACAAACCTTTAGACATGTAACTTAATCTCTCTGAGCCTGATTCCTCATCTGTAAAATAAGGCTTATATCACTACCTACGTCACAGATTAACATAACATAAGGCTTTCTCCTATTAAATACAGCCTCTAGAGATCTAGATGATCTGTTTTGTTTGCCTATCTTCCAAAGAGCTTTACTGTATGCTCAAACATTTATTAAGTTAATGTATGGGCAAAACTTAAACCATAAAGCAGTACACAAATAAATATAAGACATAAAAATCAAATATTTTACCTCCTATATAAAATGAAGACACTTTTTCTCACTGTTGAAATGCCTTCAGGTAACAGGACAAAAGGGGCTCCGTATCAGTTTTGCTTAAAAAATGTTCCCCAAATACCCTTCAATATATCCTAAGGGCAAGTAGCCAATGAGGAACGTGTCAGAAAGATCACACTTCTCCTGGTTATGACAATGTGGCTACCGGGAGAAATAAAACAGTTGGAGAAAACAGGGAAGTATATTTCTTTGAAATTAAAAAAAAATGAGAGGGCTACCTATTGACAATTATACCATACCCCTTCCTAACAAAATAAAAACACAAATCCTATTTAAAGGGATTCTGTCTGAGAAACTGCAGAATCACAGAGCAACATGTCTTATATACGTCATGGAAATGCAGCAGAAGACTTCAACAATGCAATCACAAGCAAAACTGATTATAGCTAAAATTATCTGGCATACACAATTTTTCAAAACATCTTTAGCATACCCCATGACCAAAAATAATTCTAGAGTTAACAGCTGTTATGAATGAACTGAATAAAAGGTTAAATCAGTTTCCTGGGCAACTTCTGAATGAGATAATATAAGGCCAACTTGGTGATTTTTATCTGGAAAGTTTTATTGAAAAATTTATATATTTTTCACAAGTTTATACAGTTTAGGAGGTACGTATAAATTCACCATTAACAATAGAGTCAAACACAAACTATAAGCTAAGTACATACAATATGCATAGTTATTCATTTATTTGGAGCCTTTATAATTCCACTTGGAATTACAAAAACCATAAATTCCAGGATCACTACTAAAGAGAAGTGCTTTTCTACACAATAAACAATCTCAAACAAAACTGGAAACTTTAACTTTCCCTAAGCTTCAATGACATGTCACCAATTCCTTCACTACCAAACTTCATTGACAAGCGCTTGAAACATGAACAGGAATTGACCTTCCCCCACCAAAACAAAACAGTGAGTCCTGTATTAGGACAAATATGTAATTTCCTTGCCACAGAACAAAATAAAAGCAATGATATTTATTTTATTTTGTTTTCAGACCATCTCTAAAATCATAAAAATTAAAAACATGATACACTTACCAGCAATTTAATGAACAATCCTCTAGAGATTTCAATTTAGGGTTAAGGTATACCTGTCAAATGTATGAGACTGGTTTGTTTGATCAGAGTGGTTAAATTATTTGTGAATGTGACTGTAAGAGGAAAAAAGCTTTAAAAGAAACCTTTTATTCCTGGCAAATAAAAAATCATCCAACTCAACAGGCAAATGTAAACCATATCGACATGACCATTCTTGCTGTCTTCTGTACTCTTGCCTCCAGTGACAGTAGGTTCATAGTGCCTCAGAACGCCGCAAACAATACTTAAGCATATATTTTTTAAAGCTATTAAGTAATCTCTACACCCCACGTAGTGCTCAAATTCACCACGCTGAGATCAAGAGTCACGTGCTTTTTCGACTGAGCCAGCCAGGCGCTCCAATACTTAAGCATGTTGGTGGCATGTCAAGCTATCTACAAAACGCTGTGGCTGTCTCCCACTTCCCTTCTAACAGACAAGGTGAATGAAAGGGGTGGTAGCTTTACGACATTAATGAGAAAGGTCAAAAGCTGAAACAGATTCACTTTTATTTATTTATTTTTAAAGATTTTATTATTTGAGAGAGAGAATGAGAGAGAGAGCAAGAGGAGGGGAGGGTCAGAGGGAGAAGCAGACTCCCTGCAGAGCAGAGAGCCTGATACAGGACTCGGTCCCAGGACTCCAGGATCATGACCTGAGCCGAAGGCAGTAGCCTAACCAACTAAGCCACCCAGGCACCCGAAACAGATTCAGTTTTAAAAAGAAGTCCTATCAAATCTTACTTCATCTCAGATCTTACATTATCACGAAGATTATGATTTCTTGCTTATAATTCAATCGCTATTTTGTATATATGTGCAAACAGTTTGTAACCTGCAAAAAGATGTATCAAATATTAGCTATTTTTACTTAGTAAGAGTTCAGATTCTAGGGCACAAAGTAAATTTGCCTAGGTCATATTGCAGAGACTCATAATATGCACAATTATTAAGAGACAGAATTAGGCTTGAAATTTTGTGCCTCTGAAGCTCAAATCACCATGTTATACTGCCACTGAAAATCTGACGTGAATATAATTCAGCTAATGTCAGTGCTGAACAAGTAGATGTCTAAGTGTTAAGATGGAAAATGCAAATTGCATACTCACATTTGATTGACATGATAGGACAAATGTGAAATGGTGCCATAAAAACTACAGAGAACAACTAAATTTCATGAGTAAGGAAAATAAGTATTTAAAATAAACCCCACCCTTTTTTTATAAATTGTCCAAGCTGTTCTAGCTTTGGGTTAATTTCCATGAACAGATAAAAGAAATACAGCTTTATTCTGGCACCATGATTTTCACAGCAATAATAAAGAACAGTCTCTGGCAAGTTACAGAATTTCGAATGCTATAAAGAGTCAACTTTCAAAGTCCAGACAACAGACATGTACCTATACATGACGTCTAATAAAGGCAATTCTCCTCCTGAAAAGTACACCAAATATTTATTTATTTATTTATTTATTTTTAAAGATTTTATTTATTTATTTGACAGAGATCACAAGTAGGCAGAGAGGCAGGCAGAGAGAGAGGAAGGGAAGCAGGCTCCCTGCTGAGCAGAGAGCCCGATGCGGGACTCGATCCCAGGACCCTGAGATCATGACCTGAGCCGAAGGCAGCGGCTTAACCCACTGAGCCACCCAGGCGCCCTACACCAAATATTTAAATCTCTTTTACCTTAATCTACATTTTCTGCCTTTGAGATCTTTTATATTCTTCTAAGGTAGAAATCTGGAAAGCCAATTCTGGACCTTGACTTCCTTCTCCAAGCCTATTACAATCCTGGCTGTGCCAGTACCTGAGGCACTAGAACAGAGTGTGCCATAACCTATGACCTTTAGTAGAAACTAGTATTTCTAAAAGCTTTACTGGACAGGTTAATCAAGACAAAGCTTTTCCTACAGGACATCAAGCAACCACTTCTTTTACTTTTTCAAAGTCTCTAAAACCAAGATGAGCTTGGTGAAAGAATGTGAAGCTGAAGGTTGAATCAACACCAGTAGATTTTTTAAACAATCAAGTCGATTCTTAAATATCCATTTTAAATAGGTTAAACTGTGGAGTAACAAATTTCATCTTATCTTCATAATGCAGAAGCCTACGACATTTCCTGAGGTATGGAGAAAATATTCTGCAGGGAAGAAGAGCTTCTCCAATGAATGGTAATGACACGTTGCAGGATCTTAAGCTAAAGTTTTCAAGTAGTGAGGCCCACCAAAACCATATTAATGCTTTTAAAATAATATTAATACACATCTGCAATAGGTAAGAATTTAAGACACAGTATCCATTTTGCAGGTGAACCAAAAAGTTATAATCAGGAAGAATCAAAAGCTGTGTACCAAAGGGCCAACAACCAAACGGTAAGCAACGACAAGTGATTAAATCCAAAACACCAAGTTGCTAAGTTATAGGGAAGCTGCTGTTCATCTGGACCTTTGCCCAGAACATGAAAATTTGGAGGAGAAACGCTGGTGGTTTAAAGGGAAGAAGAGTTCTAAATTTGCTGCCTCATTCCTTTATCTGGGCAGCTAATCTTGACCTTGCAGAAGCTTCCTTTGATACTGTTTCTACTGAAATGGCCAAAACCACACTGGAAAATCCAGCAGGGTACCAAAGCTTTGTAGAAATCCACTGTTAAAAAACACCTAGAGAAAAAGGGGTGCCTGACTGGCTCAGTTGGTGGAGCATCCAACTCTTGATCTTGGGGTTGTGAGTTTGAGCCCCACCTTGGGTGTGATTACTTAAAAAAACAAAACAAAACAAAATCCAAACACTTAGAGAATATATTTAAAGCAAAGATCAGAAATTCTACATTCCTTACATCAACCTAAGATTCTGGCAAAGGAGACAGTGAAGTATTTTAAAATCCCTCAAAATCCTTTAAGGTAACTAAATACAGGGCAGAATTATCTGTACTCTCCCAGGCTTATGGCCCACTTCTTTGACAAAAAGGTTTTTTTCTTTTCTTCAAAGATTGAGTTCCTTTAAGAACCACCACCTGCTCATGGTGCATTTTTTTTCCCCCCTCAAGAAGGCATCTGCACTGCAGATCTCTGCACGAGGGGAGTTGGAGCTTGCCAGCCAGCTCCCACCAGCAGGCTAACGCGTATACAATGGAAACTAAAAGCGGCCTGCAGCTTCGCTCCTAGCCTTTCACACGGATAGGAGAATGGGGTTCAACCAGCTCCTGCTTTGTCTAATTTTTCTCCCCCTTCCCCCTCTCTGCGCTAAACACCCCCTTTTGTTACATTGCGGTCAATAATAGCCCAGAGAGAGCATGAAATCAAAATGTGTTGATGGCTTGGCATGACTCTATTATCTTCGGGAATATAAGCAACTGATTGCTTGTCCCCACCCCCACGCCGCGCCAGTGAAGAGCAGGCTGTGTTGCAGATGCAGCCACGGATCCATCTTGGACCATCAGCTGCTCCCTCCCAAATCTTCCCTGAGCTATTCTCATCACGCCTCCTCTTACCTCTTAGCCTCAGAAAAGCGGACATTTAGAGTCTAGCCACAAAAAAACAAAAACAAAAACAGTATAAGCAGATAAAAAAAGAAATATAGAAAACGGCTACAATGTTTCCATCAAACTTCCTGATCCTCCCCACGGAAAACGAAAAAAAAATTTTTTTTTGTAAGACTACCATGAATTTCCGATTATGTCAACATCTGCCTGCAAACCTGCAATGCAACCCTTTCACCATCATCCCTTCAAAATCGTAGCTAGTGCTTTCTCCTACAACCAACCCGCCCCAATCCTCTCAATCTCTCTAATCCTCCACTAAATCACCCCGGTTCAGCGGACCGCTCCCCCGGACTGGTGTTTTTCCCCACCTGCCCTGCCTCGGTGTTAACGCCCACTCCCCAGAATATCTCCCCGCCCCCAACCTGTTTGCCTCACACCCCGTTATTTCCTCACCGCCTGCACCACCTTACGCTCCCCTCCCCCTTAGCACATTTTCCAGACGCTCGCTCCCGGGGGCTGAAGCCTCCGACAGGAGAGGGTGATTTACCTTCCCCGACCCCAAAAACAACCCCCTCGAGGGCGGGGTTCCCCCGGCGCGCCTCACCCGCACAGGAGGAGCCGCAGCTCTTCGCCCCCAGGGCGGGGCAGGATCCAGGGCTCCCGCCACCGGGCGCCGAGGGTTCGGCCCCGGAGGACGACGAGGAGACGGACGGGGATTGAGTGGCCGCCGACGGCTCCGCCATGGCTGCGCGAGCAAGGGCAGGAAAGGGATGAAGAGAGATGCGGGGCGGGAGAAAGGGAGGGGAAAGAAAATAATCAAGCAGCTGGCTCTCAGAAGTCCCTTCGCTCCTCCTGCTCCGAGGACAGACTCCAACAGACTGACTGACTCAGCCGAGCGCAGCAAGAGGGCGGGAGCGCGAGCGCGCAGGCGCACAAAGCGCTCTCGGGCGGGCGGCGGTCGCGCCTAGGCGCCCAGCTACGCAGGGCGCAAGCGCAAGAGCTGTCCCTCCGCGCTCCGGCGGGGAAGGAGGGGCAAAACTGGCCTCACGCTGCGTCCGCGCGAGAGGCCGGGCTGGGCCGCGCCCCTCCGGGAACCAGACGCAAGGGGCGTGGCCAAGTACCAAGTTCCGCCCACCACTGCGGCCAAAGTGGGAGGGGGCCCTGCAGGTTAGTGTCTCTTTACACGTCTTTTGTGAATGTTTTAGGGTCGGCGGATTGTGTGTTTTAACGATATTAGTTTTTTTTTGCTTCCACTACCTGGAGTATGTCTTTCCCATAAATTCCAGAGCAGATGTCTATTGTCTGTTGCGTTTCTGCCTGTGACGCCAATGAAAAGTGAAAACCACAATGTGGGTAGGCCCACTCTGCAGGGTGCCTTATGCATTTTTCTGGATGTGTCGTAATATCACCCTGAGGCGGAGATGGCACTGTTTCCCATTTGGTAGGTGGAGCAAGATGCTATACAGAATGAAAAACTATTACTCATTCCAGTCACATTGCAATGCAGCCGCAGAACCTGCTTCATATTCTTAGGTTGTTTCTGTTCCCAAAGAGGGGTCCATCTTGGGTCTTAAGGTTTTCCTTTCCTCCAAATAGGCTATCCGGTAAAGAAGATATATTTTGAAGGAAAAAATAGCTGAGCCAATGAGAAAAAGGAGAGCCAAGAGATAACATCCTGGCTGCAGTTATGGAGGAGGGTAAAATGAGGTATTAAAAATTGAGAATATGGCACAAAATACACATAATTGAATTTTATTTATAGCCTAGATGGAGTCCTTAGCAGAGAATTTATTTGAACCAGATATCTAGCTTATACTGAATTTTGTTCTTTTTTGTTTTTTGTTTTTTTTGTTTTTGGTTGGAGTGTGAAATAGAAAGCCTTCTCTACACACCTGGTTAAAATATCTGAATATGCATAATTCTTTTAGAAAGGGGAACATAAACTGGAAATGACCACAATCAAAACCATAAGCCTTATTATTGCTAAAGCAGCAATCAATGACCTGAAGGGCAATTCCAAGATAGGCAGACCTGTAGAGATGCAGTGAAGGGGGAGGTAGTGAGCCAGGCAGCAACCCAGAGAAAAAGGGATCTGACCAGTGGAAATCTTCTAGAACAGGAAGTGGATTACATCTGCCCTTGACAGTTTTTAAGATCAGATAAAGTTCAGATAGGAAAAAAAAACTAGCCATCGCAGGGCTCTGAAAAAAAAAAAAAAAAAAAGGCACAGAAGATATTTCCCAAAATAACTTCATGGCAAATATCTTACTCTGACCCTCACAGCATCCGTTGGCAATGCAGCAATCTGTCCTTTGGATGACAAAGGGAAATACAAGCCGATCTGATAACCAAGCCCGTTATCTACTCATTCTAATAAATGCAAAAGCTTAAAAAACGTATGTTATTAGGAGCTGGATAAGGAAATCAACGATGCTGCTCCCTAGCCCTGACAGCGATTGCTAGGATCTCAAGACCCTCCTCGGAAAGGAAACCTGTTTTCATGGTAACTAGAAGCAAAGAAAAGAGCTAAAAATCAAGACACTGATGTTGTCTTGGTGGTCCTTTCATACTCTTAAGATTTTTTACATCAGAGGCCTTGTGCTAGGTCCAGTTCCTGAAGCTACCTTTCCTTCCTGCTCCCTCTTGCTATACCAGTAAACTTCCCTGAGACTGACTCTTGCTTGAGATGTTATTTGTATATATGGTTTGTTCCATGTTTACTGGTCACATGCTGAGTGAACGACACTCTCCTGGGAAATTTGGAGGAATCCAAAGAATGTTTGTCCTGTCTTCAATGAGCTTACAAGCTAGTTGGGGCTTAAAACATACTCACATAAAAATAAAAATTATAACAACCAAAACAACCCCCAGCAACACAAAGCTATGTTGTTCTGTTTTAGATGGCAAGTGAATTGTATGAATTTAAAGGGAGAGGGAATCACTATGGAGTTGTAGTGGCTTGGGGAGGTTTTATGAAGGAGCACGAAGTCAGATGGGAGTTTGGAATGGTAAGGAGGTCACTATAGGCAGAGGAGAATGGTATGAATCAAATGCCAGGGGCTGCTTTTTTGCAAGTGTACGATAAGACCTCCTTCTGGGCAGACCAGTCACAGAAGAGCACCCCTTTCTCCCAGCCCAACCCATGATGCACTTCAATCAATGCTGGCTTGTTTAGCAGAACTTGGCCTAGATTTGATCCCCTCTTGCCCCTCCCCTCCATGGGCTGCCTTAGACCTACACATAGACTGCACAGCCATCTGTGGCGGCTGGAGGATCTGCAGCATGACCCCGTGTAAGGGGTTTTGGGTGTGGTTAGCCCAGGTTGGCTAGAGCCAAGGGCTAACAAGAGGGAGAGAAAATGGGGAAGATGCCTTGGGGCCAGAGTGTGGAAAAGCAGTAATAGAGCACTAAGGAACTGAGGCTTCCTTTTTTTTTTTTCTTTTTGGTGCAAAAAGGTGATTTCAGGGGTGCCTGGGTGGCTCAGTGGGTTAAGCCACTGCCTTCGGCTCAGGTCATGATCTCAGGGTCCTGGGATCGAGCCCCGCTTTAAAAAAAAAAAATGTGATTTTATTAAAGCATGGGGACAGGACCCATGGGCAGAAGGAGCTGCTGCTTGAGGCTTCCTTTTTTTTTTTTTTCTTTAAAGATTTTATTTATTTATTTGACAGAGATCACAAGTAGGCAGAGAGAGAGAGAGAGAGAGAGAGAGAGAGAGAGAGGAGCAGGCTCCCTGCCGAGCAGAGAACCCGATGCGGGACTCAATTCCAGGGTCCCAAGATCATGACTGAGCCGAAGACAGCGGCTTAACCCACCGAGCCACCCAGGTCCCCCTTGAGGCTTCCTTTTAAGGCTAATGGGGATTCAGTGAATGTTTACAGGTAGGGCAGGGCTCAGATGGGATTTTTAAAGTGCTCACTGGAGCATAGCAACTTCTCAGTTCTGTGGAGCAGTTTCTACTGGTGAGGCACTGGGCTGGGCCTCTTCTTCCTTGCCCCTGTCCTTATAGGACTGGTATTTACACAGCTAATTTCCCCCCTCAGTTTCTGGGCCATCTCATTATCCCATCTTTTTCTTAACTATTAGAAAAAAATATTTTTAATTAAAAAAATATCTTCAAATATACTTATATAAATATGTGTGTGTATATATATGTATATACATATTCACATATAGATGAGTGTATATATACCTTGAAGTTTTCTTCTGTTATTAACCCCTCTCCTGCTCCTAGTCTCCCCCTCTGCACACTCATAGGTAAGTACCGTTAGGAGCTTTTTGTGGCAAATGCAAAGATGAATATAACAAATCTTTATCCTTGTTCACTCTTTTTTTTAAAATTTTTTTAAAGATTTTATTTATCTGAGAGAGAACAAGAGAGAGAACATGAGTGGTGGGAGGGGCAGAGGGAGAAGCAGACTCTGCTGAGCAGGGACACCAGCCCACCTCCCCCATGCGTGTCTCGATCCCAGGACCCTGGGATCATGACTTGAGCCAAAGGCAGACACTAAACCAACTGAGCCACCCAGGTGCCGCCTCCTTTACTCTTTTTATTTTATTTTATTTATTTATTTTTAAAGATTTTATTTATTTATTTGACAGAGAGAGATCACAAGTAGACAGAGAGGCAGGCAGAGAGAGAGAGAGAGAGAGAGAGGGAAGCAGGCTCCCTGCTGAGCAGAGAGCCCGATGCGGGACTCGATCCCAGGACCCTGAGATCATGACCTGAGCCGAAGGCAGCGGCTTAACCCACTGAGCCACCCAGGCACCCTCCTTTACTCTTTTTAACAGAAATGATAGCATGCTATACATAGATATGTTGCTTCCTTTCCTTAATAGTAAATTCTAGTGATCTTTTCTAGTATCCTTTTGAAGAGGCAGAGAGACACGCTGTTAACATGAACAATAATGAAGGAGCTGGTAGGTCTTGCAGTCTTAGTGTGTTACCTCCATGTTGAGGGCCTGATATTCCAACTTTATAACAGTCTGTGAGTTTGGATTGGCTATTTTTTTTTTCTTTTCTTTCTTTCTTTTTTGTTTTTCAGAGAGAGGCAGGGGAGGGGCAAAGGGAGAGGGAGAGAATCTTGAGCAGGCTCCATGCCCAGTGCGGAGCCTGACTTGACTCAGGACTTGGTCTCACGGACCCCAAGACTCCAGATGCCCAGCTGGGCATCATTTAAATATTTGTATATTAAATATTTAATATATTTCTGTTCTGTGTATAGAATGAGCTATTTACTTGGTGTCATAGTTTATAAAAAGAAAATAGTCGGGCTGCCTGGGTGGCTCAGTCAGTTAAGCATCTGACTCTTTTTTTTTTTTTAAATATTTTATTTGACAGACAGAGATCACAAGTAGGCAGAGAGATAGGCAGAGAGAGAGAGGAGGAAGCAGGCTCCCTGCGGAACAGAGAGCCCGATGCAGGGCTCGATCCCGGAACCCTGGGATCATGACCTGAGCGGAAGGCAGAGGCTTTAACCCACTGAACCACCCAGGCGCCCCATGACTCTTTTTTTTTTTTTTTAAGATTTTATTTATTCATTTGTCAGAGAGAGAGAGAGCGAGTGTGAGCACAAGCAGGGGGAGTGGCAGGGAGAGGGAGAGGGAGAAGCAGGCTCTCTGCTGAGTGGGGAACCTGATGCTGGGCTTGATCCCAGGACCCCAAGATCATGACCTCAGCCAAAGGCAGATGCTTAACTGACTGAGCCACCCAGGAGCCCCAAGCATCTGACTCTTGATTTTGGCTCAGGTCATGATCCCAGGGTTCTGGCATCTCAGGGTCCCCATGTGGAGCTCTCCGCTTAGCAGGGAGTCTGAGGATTCTCTCCCCCCTTCCTCTACCCCTCCTCCCTAAAATAGTCTTTTTTTTTTTTTTTTTTAATGATGCCCAGGGATGTCAGTAGTCCAGTCTGTCCCTTCTGAGGCCCCAGACTGTTGCTTAAACATGGATCCTACGAGTAGGCGATAGGAGAAAAGGCTGAACTAAGGCCCTGCACAGTCCCAGTGAGTTATTATTTACTTGGCTGTTTACCCCACAAGACTGAGTCTCTGGAGGACAGGAATATGTCTTATGCATATATCCGCAATACTGCCTAGAACTATGCCTGGCACATAATTTTGGAAAGCTATTTTTGGAAAGCTTTGGGACCTGAGTCATGGTAGATGTCACTGCAGAAAACAATTTTGTTATTTCTATGCTTCATAAATACTTGATTGTTTTGGATACTTATGACTTTGTTTTGGCTTTCCAGAATGAAATATGATTACCAGTTTTTGAGCACTAACTATACATCAGTCATAATTGCCAAATACTTACATCTCATTTAACCCACAACAACTCAAATCATTTGGCAATAGGTAATAAGTTCAAAGAGTTTAAATAAATCACCCAGGTTTGCACAGCTAGTAAGTATCAAAGCCAAAATGCAAAGCCCAGGTGAGTCTGACCCTGAATACTGCGGTCTTAACCACTCAAACATGTCTACATGTCACCTGCTTCTGGAAAACCACAAGGAAAGCTCAGGCTCTGATCATAATACATGATGACTCAATCCAGAGTGAGATGGCTGAGGACAGGCTGTAATCAGTATCAATATTTAGCATTTTGAATGTCCACTGTTTTGATGACCCTGGTTATTTGAGAAGGAAACAACACTAACAACAAAATGTAGTTCTCGTTTACAGGAGTAGCTTTTAAGCTGTGACTAATCCTAAAGTCTACCCATAATTTGGACTGTGTTCTAAATCCCAAAAACTTCTACAAGGTATGGGGAAGGCTGATGTGCTCACACTGACTTGGATGAAATTAATTGAGACAGATTTGTGTCTATCCGTGTTTGCTGGTGACTTCCCAACTGGATGGATTTCAGTGGATCTCTATTGGGAGCCCTTAAAATAGAGCAGTGTATTTTGGTCGAAAGCAAAAGTTAGGGGCTTATATTAAGGGAGCAATAAAGTGAGTGAGCAGTGTTAAATGTCCCATATCCCTTCTTTTCTCATCTGTTCAATAAATATTAGTTTCTATTATTTGCTTGGCATTGTATGAAGCACTGTGGATATAGCAATAAACAAAGTAAACAGACAAAATTCCTCTAGTGGGAAGAGAAACAAAAAGATTATGTTTTACTTAAAACATAAGTCTGAGGTACCTGGGGTGGCTCTGTCAGTTAAGTGTTTGCCTTCAGCTCAGATCAGGATCCTAGGGTCCTGGGATCAAGCACCGCATCACCGGGCGGTTGGGGTGGGGGTGTGTGTGTGTGGGGGGTCCTTTCTCAGTGGGGAGTCTGCTTTTCCTTCTGCCCCTCAGCCCATGCCCACTCTTGCTCTCTCCCTCAAATAAATAAAAATAAAACACAAGTCAGATGGTAAGAAGTCTAATGAAGTTGGACAGGGAAGGGTACTGGAGAATTCTGGGATGTGTGTGCAATTTTAAATTCTTACACTGTGCGTTGCAATTGTGACCAGACATTGGCCTTTAGCCCCTCTCTCTTCCTGAGCATGCCACATAATGGCCTGGACTTGTGTCATATCCTGTAGGTCCTGCCTTCTGCACATGTAGTGTAAAACCCCAATAACCACTACTGGCTAGTTTCTTGCCGGCCTGAGTGGGCTAGATCTAATCGAGACTCTTAAATCTCAAGCCTAGAGGCGGGTATTCAAGTAATCTCAATCAAGTTTGGGGGAAAATAGGAAGGCAGGGTGAGAGAAATCAAAATAGGATTTCTTTAGATAAGATTACACAGAATTATCTCTCACTCTTCACCTCTGTCCTAATCTCTTGGGAAGTAGGAAGAAACAAACAAAAAAAAAAACAGCTCAAAGGCTTGGCAGGGCCTGAAGGTTGCTGGAAGGAGGTTCTGGGTAGATTATAATAGTTAAGGCAGAGGCAGACGTGGGGCACCTTTCTGGCTCAGTCAGAGGAGCGTGCGGCTCTTGATTTCTTAGTGGTGAATTCAAGCCCCAGGTCTGGTGTAGAGATTCCTTAAAAACAAACAGGCATAAATTTAAAAAGTTAGAGGCAGAAGAAAGTATAATAATTTGTCTAACGAATGAGGATATGGTGATGCCAAGAGGGGGTGGTAATGGGATGGCTGCTTTAGTCTCCCGTAAGATCCACCGGCTACTAATCTCCGATAACCGCCCCTACCCCAGCAAACCCAAACAGATTCTTCACAACTGACATTTTCTTAATCACGTGTGACGTGTGAATAAAATCATTTTCGGAGAACCTTGTTTTGTATGGACCTAACACACAGTTTAGTAGGTGTAGGGTGTGCTTGCAAAAGTACCTTTAAAGCAAGCCCCTGTAAACCTGACGTTTACAAAACATGGCCATGGCTTAGGCTGGACAGAGCCTGTGGAAGGAGTTTCACTGGAAGTTTTAGCTGTTAGAGTGGTGGTGATGGTCCATCACCAGGCTTGGCCAGGCATGCGATTATGGGGTGAAACTGATGATGATGGTGATGAAGTCACGTCCTCCTCTCGTTGTGAAGTCAAAATCGTTATTAAAAAAAGAAAACAAAAACCAGTGACGCTCACGTCACCAGGTTTGAGGCCTCCTTTTGGTTCTTTAGTCCTTAAACACCGAACCGTCAAAAGCGGCAGGTGGGGATTAGCGGCGGGTTATCCCAAGTCCTCCGCCCCCGGGCGGGTCTCAAGGCTGGATCTCCGCGGCTGGATCTCGGCGGGGCGGGCGGGCGGGCGATCCCCGGCCTGAGCCGGCCCGCCCCTCCCCTCCCTCCCCGGATGGCCTACTGGGAGTTGTAGTTCAGTCGTCGAACAGACGCGTCAAGCCCCTCCCCTTTCTTCCGCTTCCTTCCCGCCCCGGCTGAGTGCGCAGAATAGGGACCCGCAGGCGGGGCACCCAGAGAGCGTGGAACTACAATTCCCAACGGACCATCGCACCCAAGGCGCACTCCCAGGTAGCCCGCGGCCCGCTCGCGCGCTCCAGCGTCGGGCGGTGGCGGGATTTGACCCGTGCGCCTCCCCATCCCGGTCCGGCAAGCGCAGTGCCTGTCGCGGGGGGCGCGGTCTGTCGGGCCTCGTAGACCCGCCCTGTGTTCGTTCCCTCAAAGTTCTGCGTGCCCCTCCTTCTACCCAGTTTCTTCTAGAGTCCAGGCCCCGCCCGTTTCCCGCCTCCTGGGCCCGGTTCGTTCCCGACTCAGCCCGCCCCTCTCTGCGCCCCTGCTGCTTCTGCTGAAGGCGGAGGCTCCATGTTGTCCCCTCAGCGAGTGGTAGCGGCTGCCTCGGGAGGAGCAGGTGAGGCGCCCAATTTTCCCCGGGCCCGCTCCGTGGCCCCTCCGCCGCCCTCCCGACTCCTTCCGAGGGGAACGCCCGCCCGCACCGCCGCCCGTTCCTCGTCCCGGGGTTGGGACCCTGTGCCCCTCGCCGGGGTACTCTCGGCCCGCGAATTCGGGGCCGGGGGCTGCTAGCGAGGCCCGGCCGGCGGGGTGCGGGCGGCGCTTCCTTCGGCTCCGGGTGGGAGCGGCAGCTGTCGGAGGTCGGGCCGGGCGCTTGGGCCCAGCGCTAGGGGGAGGCCCGCGGTGCTCTAGGGCCGGGGGACGGGCGGGCGGCGCCCCGCAGTTGCGGCCCCGCCCTGGCGGAGCCGCGCGCTCCGGGGCTGCGGCTCCCTCCCGCCTGGCGCTCCGCAGGCTCGCGGGCCGGCAACCGGGGTCCCGGTCCTAGCGGGAAGGTAGATGCTTTACTTTGTCTTTGACAAAGCGCTTGACGGCTGCGAAGTGTCTTGGAGTTGGAAGCTTTATTTTTATCCTAACGACCTCGAGGCGCTGGCAAGCATTAGGAAAGTTGATTTTAAACCCGCACTTCTTTCCATAAACGAGATAAAAGAATGTGGCCTTAATGGCTTTTTAGGAAGTTCTTTTAGTACGTTTGGGATCGTACATTCTCTTGCTTTCCTGAAGACAGAAAGAATGGTAAAAAAAAAACCAAGTGGAAAGTCTTCAAAGATTGAGGGATACTTCATCTGTCATTTTACCTGGCTTTATTCTTGCTTAATGTGTGTGCTGTTGAAATCGCCAGAAGTTTCACTTGCGAAATCTAAAGGCAAAAAATGAAAACACTGAAGAATCTTAATAAATCTCAGCCCTCAAAGTTGAACACGAAGCTGGGTGGAATGATTTGTGAAAGGGAGAAAAGAACTAACGGACGAAAAACGCAGTTTCACATTTTGTCTTGCTTTTGGAGAAGCAAAACCTACGTGGTTTTAATCCATGTCAGGTGTTCAGTAGTGCAGTGAACTGAAATTCAAATTAGTGCTCCCCCCCCCCGCCCCACTTTCCATAGAAACTAGCTTGAAGTCTAGAAGTCCCTGTTTCTGTTTTACCACCTGTAAAGGAAAGGCTTGGATGAAAAGGATTTCTATGTAATGAGGAATTAACAGTAGGACAGCACGTTGTTTTATTAGCTACCGTTTACTCTCTCATTGGAGTAACCGTGAAATTAGGAAAAATGACAACAGGATAGATAGGTGTACTAGCATACTTTCTGTAGCTTTCACTCAATAGAAGTTGTTTAGAATAGGCTTTGTTAACTTGGTGTTCTATGGTGGAGCTCGTGTGTTTTTCATTTTTATGATTTCTAAATCTTAGAATAAAGGATAAATGCACACTAATTTAAAATGAGATAATAGAGAATTATAAGAAGCAATAAATTAATATAAAATTCTCTCTACCTCCCCCAATCCCCAGTGCTAGGTCACTTAACAGTTCGGCTACATATTAAGATTCCAGTGAAATAGGGAACCCCAGGTTGTGTGAACTTGTTGAGAACTAGAATTTGCCTATAATGCATACCTGTTAAAGTTTCTATGGCCTTGTGAACTGAGAAATTGTTCAAATAACAAAGCTGCATTTTAAAGTTAATCTAAATTTTAAAGCATTTTCCCAAGTTGTCTTTGAAGTTTTGGGAGTATATTCTTTAAAAAACATCAAAGGGGGAAAAATGAGGGGAAAGCTTTAATTAAAAGAAAAAAAACCTTTAGTTGGGCTTTTGGATCTGCATTCTGCTGCATGATTAGAATAACCTGTGGTATTTTAAACCTGACAGTGCATGGGACCCACAGATTGTGGTTTAATTCATTGTGTGGCCGGGCAACGTTAAGAAAAGAATCTTGAGTAATTCTAATTTGCATACTAATATAGAATAAAATTTCCCTATAGGTGGTTGCTTACATTTGAATTGATTTGTTTACTTAATAGGAAGTTTGATTTATAATATCAGTGTATTGAGAAGTTGATGCTCTTTGGAAATTTGTAAAGGATGCTTTTTATTAGCATGTATATTGAGAGAACTTGTTGATGTATTTCACAGCTAAAGCATATTAAAAGTTAGGAAATAGCCTTTGCTGGTATAGTCAGTGAAAAAAAACAAGATTAACTTTTTATGTCTTGAAATCATAAGGAATCCAAGTCAAATATTGACAATTAAGAAAGCCTTATTCATCTGGAACACAAAACCCTCAGGTAACCAAATGGATTTTGGTGATTTTTTTTTTAAGATTTTATTTATTTGAGAGAGAGACAGGGAGCATGGACTAGCACGCTTGTGCACACAAGCAGTGGGGAAGGGCAGAGGGAGGAGAAGCAGTCTCCCTGGTGAGCAGGGAGCCATTTCAGGGCTGGATCCCAGGACCCTGGGATCACGACCTGATCCAAAGGCAGACGCTTAACTAACTGAGCCACCCAGGCACCCTGATTTTGGTGATTTTTTATTTTTAGGGAAGAGTCAAATAAGATGAATATTGAACTCAGTCTATTAATAATTTTTTTTCTATAGCATAGCCTGGCATCATTTTTAGATTTAACCTAGTCTCTGCATTTCTGAATCTTAAGTACTGTTTAGTCATAATTGGTCTTTATAAATCCATAAACCACTACAAAATTGACAAAATGTGGTTTTGTTCAGCATTCTGTGCTAAAGTATAAAGATTTGTTGTGACACATGAATTGAGAAAAAGTTTCCTCTTAAACCCTTTAATTGATTCCAATGTAAATTTTCCCCATATTCTCTTCTGTTGGGTATAGGTAGTATTTTCATTGAAACAGCTTTAAAAATGTACGTGTATCTACCAGCATACTTACTGCCTTAAGACAAAATAGACTGTATAAAAGCACTCCCAACCATCAGCAAAATGGAACCACACCCAGCAGTTTGAGTTGGCTGAGGGCTTACCATCATATATGATGATGCGTTCTCGCTGGCCTTGCCTGAGTTAGGGACTTTAAAGACTGCCATCGAGAACAAGGCATGAAATGGTGTGCTTCTGGTTTTGGGTGTGTTCCTCTTGCCCTTTAGTAATGTGTTTCAAAAGGAGAGTGGAAAACTCAGGTCATAACTTTGCCCTGAGTCATACACTCTACTCAGTGAAATGTTTCTGAAACTGTAGTTAATATGCTCTTTGGAACTCTGAATAGTAAAGATGAGCACTGGGGCCGGCTTTGCCGTAGTGGTTCTTCACCTGGGGGGATTTTGCTGCGATGGGACATCTAGCAATATCTGCAGACATTTCTACCCCTTAGAACCAGGGGTAGCACTTCTGGTATCTAGTGGGTAAAGGCCAGAGTTGCTGCCAGATATCCTACAATGAACAGCCTAGCTAGCTCCTCACAACGAAGAGTTACCCAGCCCATGATACCAGTAGTGCTGAGATTGAGAAACCCTGGTCTGCATTGTTGAATTGATGAACTCAATTCTGTATGAATTTTCTGAAAAAGCAGTTGTACTTGCTTCCAGTTAACTAGTTTCATTGAGTTTATCACTGTTCAGATGGTCTTTTCAAATATTTGATGGGAATTTAAACTTTTTTCCCCTATAATGTTTTTTTTAAATTTTTTTTAATTTAATTTTTTTAAACACATAATATATTTTTATCCCTCCCCTATAATGTTTTTTAATAGAACTTATTTCTTAGAATGTATATATATATATATATATATTTTGTTTTTTAAGATTTAATTTATTTATTTGACAAGAGATCACAAGTAGGCAGAGAGGCAGGCAGAGAGAGAGAGAGGGAAGCAGGCTCCCTGCCGAGCAGAGAGCCCGATGTGGGGCTCGATCCTAGGACTCTGGGATCATGACCTGAGCCGAAGGCAGAGGCTCAACCCGCTGGGCCACCTAGGCGCCCCCAGAATGTATGTTTTCCATAGGACTGGAAAGGCTGATGATGATTCCGTAGTCTCAGTGACTTTTATTTAGCCTCTGCAGCTACTTTTGCATTTTTAAAATGACTTTTTTTTTTAAAGATTTTATTTATTTATTTGGCACAGAGAGAGAGATCACAAGTAGGCAGAGAGGCAGGCAGAGAGAGAGAGAAGGAAGCAGGCTCCCCGCTGAGCAGAGAGCCAGATGCGGGGCTCGATCCCAGGACCCTGAGACCATGACCTGAGCTGAACGCCGAGGCTTTAACCCACTGAGCCACCCAGGCGCCCCATGACTTTTTTTTTTTAAGATTTTATTCATTTATTTGAGTGAAGGAGGCGGCATAAGTGGGAGTGGCAGAGGGAGAGGGAATCTCAAGCAGACTCCACATCTAGTGCAGAGCCTGACATGGGGCTTGATCCTGGGACCCTGAGATTGTGACCTGAGCCAAAACAAGAGATGGATGCTCAACAGACTGCACCACCCAGGCGCCCCTAAAAGACTTTTTATTTTTATTTATTTATTTTTAAAAAAAGATTTTATTTATTTATTTGACAGAGAGAGAGAGAGAGAGAGAGATCACAAGGAGGCAGAGAGGCAGGCAGAGAGAGAGGAGGAAGCAGGCTCCCCGCCGAGCAGAGAGCCCAATGCAGGGCTCAATCCCAGCACCCTGAGATCAGGACCCGAGCTGAAGGCAGAGGCCCAACCCCCTGAGCCACCCAGGCACCCCAATCTAAAAGACTTTTTAAAAAGTAGCTGCAGGGGCTCCTGGGAAGCGCAGTCAGTTGAGCGTCTGATTCTTGGTTTCAGCTCAGGTTGTGATCTTGGGGTCATGAGATGGAGCCCTTTTGGGCTCCTCGCTCAGTGAGGGGGTCTGTTTGAAATTCTCTCTCTCTGTCCCTCTGCCCCTCCTTGCGTGTTCTCTCTTTCTCAAATAAAACATCTTTAAGACAAACATTCAGAGTTAGATCATTCTAAAAGAGTTAATGCTGTCATTTGCTCAGATCTCTACAGTTTTCCTATGAGAATTAGTTTCACTTGTTAGTCTTTCAGCTTCTTTCTACTTGGGTTGTCTGTTCTCATTTTAGTGCAGAGCCAGGCTGTTGAATGCGGTTATTACAGAGATTATTTGAACAGGCACATTTAAACCTACTGGTTAGTCTGGGTTAAGGTGTGTTGTGCCAGAAGTAAAGGCTAAATCACTACTTTAAAAGTAATTAGAAAAAAGTTTGTAGCTTCCACATGGACTGTTGAAAGGCTTTTTAATTATCCAAGAATTTTTAGCAATTCTTACATAACTGAAATGATGGCTGATTCAGTATTACCGTGTACTATTTACAGCAATAATCAGAATTGGCAGTATGATACAGTATTTGGTCTACTTGCCTTTTTTTTTTTTTAAACATTGGTTTTCAGTTCACTTATGTGTAAATGGATGACAGATGTGGCTATACTCAGGCCATATCTGTGTGTTCAAAATGTCTCTTCTGTTATTCATATAAATGAACATAATACAGCATCAACTCTTCATCTAAATAAGCATTAACCATTCATATAAGTGAGGATTACTGTTGTCTCAGAGTGGTTATCTAGATCTTGGGAAATAATTGCTTTCCTAAAGGGAAAAGGCATAAAAGGTTGTCCCCTAAAGGTTTTTCTTTTCTTTTTTTTTTTTTAATATTTTATTTCTTTATTTGACACGGAGAGATCACAAGTAGACAGAGAGGCAGGCAGAGAGAGAGGGGGAAGCAGGCTCCCTGCTGAACAGAGAGCCCGATGCGGGGCATGATCCCAGGACCCTGAGATCACGACCTGAGAGGAAAGCAGAGGCTTAACCCTCTGAGCCACTCAGGCACCCTAAAGGTTTTTCTAATACCATTCCTGGAGGTAAGATCTCCAGAGTTTAAGATTCCTGAGAAGTGGGAGTAATTTCATTGCAATTAGGGGAAACCCTTCCTCTCTCCCACCAAAACCCCTCAAAACAAAAACCCCAAAACTCAGAAACTTTTGTGTGAGTCCTTGCTGAGCAAGTTGCTTTAATGTTTTTATCATTATAAATTTTGATCTGTTCTTTAGCCAGGCCTGTACAATTTAAATTTAACCCGAGGGATGTATAGGTTACCTAGCAAGTTTGACCAATCTAGACATTCAGGAAATTTTCAGTTGTTGAAGAGTCATTGAATCTTAGAGCTAGAAAAAAAAAAAAAAAAATAGCTTCACCTAACTGCCTGGTTTTGTAGAGGAAACTGAGACCCAGAGAAGTAAAACGATTTAATCATGTGGTTGTACAGTCATTCTACAGCTGGGCCCTAAGTGTTGGGGAAGACCTTTCTCCTGTACATTCTGCCTCACCAGAGAATAACAACCTTTGCCAAAACAAGCTTAAGTCATAGAAGGGAGAAATGAGGGGTGCCTGGGTGGTGCGGTCAGTTAAGTGTCCAACTCTTGGTTTCAGCTCAGGTTGTGGTCTCAGGATCATGGCATTGAGCCCTGTGTCAGGCGCCACGTTCAGTGTGGGGTCTGCCTAAGAGTCTCTCTCCTCCCTCTGTGCCCTCTTCCCCCCACTCCTCCCACGCTCGCTCGCTCTCTCAAATATATATATATAAAAGGAAACAATTGGATTTGGAGCTATACGGTATATAGGAAGATAGAGTCAGGGAAGCTGTGGAGGCTGAGAAGTAGAGATTTGAAAGAAGTAGAGTAACTGAGGATTCATTGCAGTAATGCCATAAATAGACATAGAGAGTGTTAGTCCTCGAGGTTTCTAGAAGTTAAATCTTTTTTTTTTTTAAGATTTTATTTATTTATTTGATAGACAGAGATCACAAGTAGGCAGAGAGGCAGGCAGAGAGAGAGAGGAGGAAACAGGCTCCCTGCCGAGCAGAGAGCCTGATGCAGGGCTCGATCATCATGACCTGAGCTGAAGGCAGAGGCTTTAACTCACTGAGCCACCCAGGCGCCCCCTAGAAGTTAAATCTTGACTCATTTCACTCTTGAGACCACAGACTAGACATGCCCAGAGTCACATAGGCTGTTAGTGGTAGAACTGGAACAGGAACTTGTCTCTTGACTCTTGTGCCCATATATTTCTACACACTACTCCTGAGAAGGAGGTGACGGTGGAGTATCCAGGTGCATCTGTTCCTGAGGCAGTCGTGTGTTGGACCTGAATGTAGGTTGGGAATTAATGACGTTGCATCACCAAAAGAGGGTATAGTGAAATGACAAGAATAAAGAGCTTATTGAGGGAGTGAAGGAGAACTTCGAGACTGAAGCAGAGCACCCATGGCGCTCAGAGAAGGCTGAAGAGAAAAAGAAGTAGCAAAAGATGGTGAAGAGGTTGGGAGGGAGCTAGAAATGGGCACTGTCTCTGAGACCAAAGGTTTTCAGGAGTTCTAGAAGCAGATGCCAGTTGTGTTTTGTTATGTAGAGAGGGTGGAGTGCGAATCAAGGAAGGGCCATTGGATTTGGCAAGAGAGGTCCTTGATAAACTAGTGAAGAGTTTGAGCAAGGAGGTTGAGAGGAAAGTCAGGTTGCAAGGGAATGAGCAGGGAATGGGCAGGTCCATGAATGAAGACACACCTTCAGGGAGTTTGGCCCAGAAAGAAAGGAGACCGCAAGGGGGAAGGGAAGAAACTGGTTTTTATTGAGGTGCTTGACAAGTATTACTGGGTTTAGTGCTCATAATACTAGGAGACTGTTACTCTTCCTTTTAGATACTGGGGCTGAGTATAACAGTTTCCCTACTCCCCAGAAGTTCCCACTTGAGTGATAAGTCATGATTAATATTAATATTAGAGTGGGTGGGATAATATAGTATGTATGAGGTTAATAGGAAAGTGGGACCACTTTATTGAGTTTCTAGTATGTATTAGACTCTGGGCTTTGAGATGAGTATTCAGTTTCTATATAAATGGACCTGCAAGTGGTTAGAAATTTATCCATAGTTACATTGAGACTTAAGTGGTGGAGTTCATTCAGTTATTCCAGAAATATTTTTTGGATATCTACTATGTGTGGGCACTGTTCTGGGATCTTGGGGGATATGGCATTGAACGGCAGAGACAAAAATTCTTACCCTAATGGAGCTTACATTCTAGAGGGGAGAAAGGAAGCATTCAAGCCCCGCTGTATCTAGACTCCAGAAAGTATTTTTTTTCTTTTCTTCTTCTTCTTTTTTTTTTTTTTAGTATACCATGTAAAGTGATAGGCAGAGGATAGGGCCAGAGGGAGGAGAAGGTGGGTGTTGAAGGGAGTTTGGGGGGGAGGATGTGTTTTTCAGGCCATGGGAACAAGTGGTTGAATAAGTTATACATTTGAAATTTTGGAGTCAAGGCAGGACAGGACCAGAATCCTGTTTCTTCAGTAGAAAGACTAGTGAAAATAAATTTGCCTGAGAGGACGAGGTGGGTGAGGAAAAAGAGGAAGCAAGGCAGCGGGGAGAATGGTGAAAGGGTTGGACTTAGAGGATGGAGATTCAGCTTTGAGCCCTTGATCCATAAAGTGTTTGGGTCGCCCTTATGTAGTTGCTGTCGCGATGTATTTATGTACTATGTTGAAGGAGGTCAGCCCTAACGGGTGAGATTGCATCATTAAAGCAACGCTTGGGGATAGTACCTGACAGGCGAGAAAGATCTGGAGGTGGTAAGATCTAAGGGAGAAGGTCCTGAGGTTTTGATTAAGAGATCTTAAAGGATTGGGGAGCCTGAGATATGGGGATAAATCGTCAAAGGACATTTATTTTTTTGTTAAAATGTTTATAGTTTTACTCATTTAAGTAATTTCTGCCCCCCATGTGAGGCTTGAACTCATGACCTCAAGATCAAGAGTTGCATACTCTTCCAACTGTGCCAGCCAGGCACCCCTTTTAGCAATTTTTTTAAAGAGCAAAGGGCATTTATATGACACCTGGAAAGGGGTGAGTAAAAATAAAGTTTTTACTTGGAAGATCAATGATACTGTCTTGGGGGCAGCTGGCTGGCTCAGTCGGTTGAGTATCTGACTCTTGGATTTGGCTCCAGTTATGATCTCAGGGTCGTGAGAGTGAGCCCTGTGTCAGGCTCTATGCTCAGTGCCGTGTCTGCTAGAGATTCTCTCTTCCTTTCTCCCTCTCTTCCCTTTTGCTCTCTCTCAAAATAAATAATCTTTTAGGAAAAAAAGGTACTGTCTTGTCTTAGAAAATGAGAGAGAAAGATGATATGGTGAAAAGTGAGCAACTTTATTTGTTTAAATTGGATTATTGGTGATGTGTGCGGTTCACAATGATTTTTCCTTTAAGTGGATGGGAACCAAAGGAGCAAGATCTTTCTAAATCCAGTGTGTCCAGTAAACCATTCGAAGAGAAATGGAAGATCAGCCCCCTCCTCCAACTAAATGTAGTCTGGTTTTCTCTTTCCTTTTCACTGTGCTCTGGGCAGAAGGAGAGGAAGAGTTGAGTGAAGGGCTTTATCACCTTTTCCCCCCGCAACTGTCCTCAGTGGTCTTCAGCTTCTCTTGAAGTACAGCTCATTGTGCACAACTGCATACGTTCCTGTCACTGGGTTATTCCGTCTTGTCAGTAGCCGGGGGAACCTTACCTTCTGTGTCTGTTGCTCTGGCAAAACCACCTGCATTCTCAGGGTTGTGGCCTTCCACTATATTACAGCCCGTCGGATTCATTCTTCCTGTGATCGGCTGTTGTGTGCCTGCTTTGTTCGGTAGACTTTAATGGTTTAATAGATGAAATGGAAAGAGCCAGTATCATGAACTTAATTGTGAGATCCTGGGGGACTCTTAAACTGGTTCCTGGGTTTGGCTGTACTCGGTAGAGCCTTCAAATTAGTTATCTAAATGAGGTAGACATTTATTTACTTATTTCACATGAAAGTGAGCCAGCAGGGCAGTTCTGCTACATGAAGTCTGAGGCCCTACGTCTCTTGTTGCTCCAGTGTTTCTGGGGCGTTGTCCTCATGGGCCTGGTGCATGATGACTACCTCCCCCAAATACATCCAGAGAGCAGAAAAGGGGAAAGTGCCTGCCCCAGAATTTGCTGTATCATTTCCAGTCTGAACTTAGTCACACAGTGATAACCCTCGCTGCAAGGTTGGGTTGAAGATTTCTTTTGGGCAGTTTGATGCCCAGCGAAAAATCAGTCGCCATAGCAGGAGGGGAAAATGACTTATTGGGGGAGCAACCAGCCACCTCAGGGACTTGATTTGGAACTGCTCTGAGTCTTGTGCAGTACTTAACACTGGTTTATCCATAAGATCTGAGTGAGTTCTCGTTAGTTCTTTTTTCTTTTTTAAGATTTTATTTTTATCTATTTGACAGAAAGTGAGCAAGCACAGCAGGGGGAGCAGAGGGAGAGTGAGAAGCAGACTCCCCACTGAATAGGGGGGCTCCATGCGGCACTCGATCCCAGGACCCTGAGATCCTGACCTGAGCTGAAGGCAGACGCTTAGCCAACTGAGCCACCGAGGCGCCCTCGTTAGTTCTTTCATATGAAAGATTGAAGGTCTTTAGGTCCTGGATTCACCTCCTATTGTGGCAGTAAAAAGGACCGCAAGAGATTATTCACAGAAATGTTTCCTTCTTACCCAGGCAGTAATGGGGAAGAAAGATAGTAATACACATTTATTACAAGGGTATCATGGCAGTTTAAGTATATTTATAACTTGTTTTCCACTAGTTTGATAAAAATATAAAAGTGGGAAGAACCTTTTGTTGCTCTCTGATATTTTAAGTATAAAAAGTGAGTAGTAATTCCCATAGCTCAGTGGGTAGAATCTGGCAGGCAAGCTGTTTTGTTGACTTTCTTACTGTGATCACGCAGCCTTCAGTGTTTCCCAGACAAAAGTAATTTGGGGACCTGTGGGAGGCTGCAATAAGGCTTGAGACGAGGACCAAACCAGGCCCCGACTTGTGCCTCCTTTAAAGTCTGAATAACCTAACAAAAGGTTTAGGACGGGAAAAGTTGAGTACCACTGAGAAAGGGTCTGTGCTATGTGTTGTGCGCTGGCCTACGTGACTTCCCACACGCTTGCTAAACAAATGAGAACAATTCGGTTGGGGTCTTAAGTTCATGGCTGGTCCTTGCTGCCCTAGTACATCCCATAAATTACTTTCAGGTTTGCTGTATCAATACAGAACAATTGTACTGGCATCAGCCATTTGGCATCACGAGGTCTGCTTATAGTTAATTGTGAAACTTACTATGGGAACTTGTGGTTGTTTAACTAGACACAGATGTATTGCTTCTCCTATTGTAATATCACTATATATATGGCCTTAATGCTTTGAATAAACTTAGCACTGTTGGACATCCTCCTCAGTGCTCCTCCTGCCCCCATCTCTCTGCTTCTCGAGTTCTTTCCTTCATCCTCTTACTCTCACATTCCTGGTCGATTTGTCACGCCCGCCGCGACAGACACTGTATTTGGGATTTTGGCCATATCTGCTTGCCTGTACTGTGCTTTGCTTAATATTTGTTTTTCAATTTACTTTGAATTGATTCATCTTTTAAACTTAGCATTCTTCTAAGTAGTAAACCATTAAAACATGATTTTGTTTCCTTATACACATGAAAATACGTAATTATTAAAATAATGTCCTTTTAACTACATGAAAACATCTTTTATACCAGTGCTGCATACTTATACTTCAGGAAATAGTGCTTTGCTTCATCCCTGAGGCCACACTGGTAGTTTTTTGTAAACTTTTGGTAAATCCATAGCTGCTGAGTGGCTCTGTGAATTTCAAAGAATTGATATCTTTCTGCTTTCAACTTTGGTAGGGAAACTGCTAGTTAGTGCTTAATTGTGAGGTAAAGAATTAATTGCCCCTAAAATGTTGACTAGGTTGTTAAGAGTGATCTGCAAGGGGCGCCTGGGTGGCTCAGTGGGGTAAGCCTCTGCCTTCCACTCAGGTCATGATCCCAGGGTCCTGGGATGGAGCAGCTCCTCTGCTCAGCAGGAATTCGGCTTCCTCCTCTCTCTTTGCCTGCCTCTCTGCCTACTTGTGATCTCTGTCTGTCAAATAAATAAGTAAAATCTTAAAAAAAAAAAAAAGAGTGATCTGCAAGTCCTAGCACATAAAGAGCCTTTCGAGCTTTTCTCCAGAACATGTTGGACAAGACGTTTAACTTTTGTAAGCCCTAGTTTCCTTATTTTTAAAGATGAGGCTGTATTATGTTATTCTGAAGATTAAAATGTGTATTAAAAGGCTTAGCAGTGGTAGGCACCCTTTCTACTGCTGATGGACATTTGGATTGTTTCTGGTTTGGGACTATTTTGAATAAAGTTGATATGAATCTTTTTTTTTTAAGATTTTATTTATTGGGGTACCTGGGTGGCTCAGAGGGTTGAGCCTCTGCCTTCGGTTCAGGTCATGATCTCAGGATCCTGGGATTGAGCCCTGCCTCAGGCGCTCTGTTCATCTTTAAAGATTTTATTTATTTGAGGGAGAGAGAGTGAGAGGAAAAGAGGGCACGAGCAGGGAGGAGGGGCCGAGGGAGAAGGAGAGGCAGGGAGCCTGACCTGGGACTTGATCCAAGGACCCTGGGATCATGACCTGACCCAAAGGCAGACGCTTAACTGGCTGAGCTTACCCAGGTGCCCTGCTTATTACTGTTTTAAAATTGGAATATTTGTCCTTTTCTTACGGATTTTTATATTTACTGTGGATGTGAGTCTTTTGGATATAGGTATTTTCTCCTAGTCTGTGGTTTTCATTTTTACTTTCTCTTAATGATGTCTTTTTTAAAATTTAAATTCAGTTAATTAACATATAATGTATTATTGGTTTCAGAGGTAGAGGTCAGTGATTCATCAGTTTTATGTAACACCTAGTGCTCATTACATCACATGCCCTCCTTAATGTCTATCACCCAGTTACCCCATCCTCACATTAATGATGTCTTTTAATGAACAAAAACTCTTAATTTTAATGGAGTCTAATTTGTCATTTTTTCTTTTATTGTTTGTGCTTTTGTGTCATTTAAAAATTTTTGCTTTTCCCATGTTCAAAAATACAAATTTAAAAAAGATTTGAAACTAATTTTTTTTTCCTCTACAACAATCTAGGTGATGCCATGGAGAGTGGAAAGCCTGGCCCAGTGCAGGTTGTTTTGGTTCAGAAAGACCAGCATTCCTATGAGTTAGAAGAGAAAGCCTTGGCCAGCATTCTTTTACAGGACCACATCCGAGACCTTGATGTGGTGGTGGTGTCGGTGGCTGGTGCCTTCCGAAAGGGCAAGTCCTTCTTCCTGGACTTCATGCTACGATATTTATATTTCCAGGTAAACTAGAATTGTTTCATTTCAGATTGGAAAATGAGACTTTTGTGTCCAAAAGAGCAAAATAAGCTCGTTGATTATCCTTGATATGTAAAATTACTCAAAATTTAAGACTTAATGGAGATTTCTTTTTTTTTTCCCTATAGAAGGAAGGTGGTCATTCAAATTGGTTGGGTGACTCAGAAGAACCATTAACAGGGTTTTCATGGAGAGGGGGCTCTGACCCAGAAACAACAGGGATTCAGATCTGGAGTGAAGTTTTTACTGTGGAGAAGCCCGGTGGGAAGAAGGTAAGGAAGAAAAGACTTGTTAATTAACAAAAACAACAACAGGACAAGAACTTTAATGTGTACTCTGATAATTCATCTGAAAATAATGTAAGTGCATGGTTTAAAAATAACACGAGTATATATATATATATATTTAAGATTTTATTTATTTATTTGACACAGAGAGAAAGAGATCACAAGTAGGCAGAGAGGCAGGCAGGGAGAGAAGAAGGAAGCAGGCTCCCTGCTGAGCAGAGAGCCCGACATGGGGCTCTATCCCAGGACCCTGAGATCATGACCTGAGCTGAAGGCAGAGGCTTAACCCACTGAGCCACCCAGGCGCCTACACGAGTATATTTTAAAAGGTCAAATAGTAATATAAGGTTTCTTTTTTTTTTATTTAAAAAAATTTTTTTTAAACTTTTTTTTAAAAAGATTTTATTCATTTATTTGACAGACAGAAATGACAAGTAGGCAGAGAAACAGGCAGAGAGAGGAGGAAGCAGGCTCCCTGCTGAGCAGAGTTGCTGCTCGATCCCAGGACCCTGGGATCATGACCTGAGCTGAAGGCAGAGGCTTTAACCCACTGAGCCGCCCAGGCACCCCTATTTTTTAAAATTTTTAAAAAAGATTTATTTGAGAGAGAGGAAGAACACATGAGCAGGGGGAGGGGCAGAGGGAGAAGCAGGCTCCCTGCTGAGCAGGGAACCCTACGTGGAGCTCCATCCCAGGACTCTGGGATCATGACCTGAGCCAAAGGCAGATGCCCAACCGACTGAGCCACCAAGGCACCTCAGTAATATAACGTTTCTAACAAATAGTAGCTATCAGAATCAAAAGGTAGCTATCAAGTGCCCTGTTCTTCCCTCTGCTTGTTTTCACTTCCCAAGGGTTAATGACCTCAAGTGTTTCAGATGTTACTTCTCTTCTTTACTTTCTTACTCCTGTGAAGGTAGCATAGACCTGGCTGCCACTCTTGTGGGAGCTGAGCAGATACAGGACACTAGGGCATCTCACATGCAGATGTGAGCACCCCACCTGCTCCCCCCAGCCATCAGTAGACCTCTTACCCCATTTCTTCTGTGTCCAGTAAGTGACTGTCCTATAGCCTCCCCCACATTTTTTTGTCCGGAGCAAGTCCTGTCCTGTGTCTCCTCAAAGTGGCAGAGAGAATTTGGGGGTGTCGCTGTTTCTTAAACAGATTTTAACCCATTCCTTCTGTTTTTAGTTCTGTCCTAAAGCATGCTTTCACAGCTGTCAGTAATACAGCTGCTCTTCGATCTGGCATTTCAACAGGCCTACAGTTTTCATTTTAGTCCTATTGTTTTGTATCATTGCTCTCTTTCTCCTTTTCTGGTAATGTGTGGTAGATGCTTTCATAATTTTCTTTTTAGGAATAAAGAATTATTTTTCACCATATGATCCCTTTCTTTAGAATTGGTGGGCAACTAACTGCTCTATTTTCATAATCGTTTAGGAAATCTTTACACTCTTAGTAGTGAGCAAGCTTTGCTTTTAGTTATCTAAAATTTGTAATGTCCTCATTTTTTTTTTAATCTTGTTGAATTGACTCCTTTATAAAGCTCAATTTTTTTGACATCATTTTGGTTTCCTGACCTTTAGAAACATTAATAGACTTTATTTTTTAGGACAGCGTTAGGTTTATAGAAAAGTTGATCAGAAAATGCAGAGTTTCCAGATGGCCCTTCCCCTTGCCAGTTTCTCTCTACTATTTATATCTTGTATTAGTGTGATGCATTTGTTATAATTAATGATCCAGTATTTTTTTTTTTAATTTCATTTATTTATTTGACAGAGAGACAGAGATCACAAGTAGGCAGAGAGGCAGGCAGGCAGAGAGAGGGGGAAGCAGGCTCCTCCCTGAGTAGAGAGCCCAATGCAGGGTTCGATCCCAGGACCCTGCGATCATAACCTGAGCCGAAGGCAGAGGCTTAACCCACTGAGCCACCCAGGCGCCCCAATGAACTAATAATTGATATTCTATTATTAACTAAAGCCCATGGTTTGCATTAGGGTTCCCTCTTTGTGTTTATGTTCTCTGGGTTTTGATAAGTGTGTAATAGTGTGCAGCCGCTGTTGCTGTTTCAGACAGTAGGAACACTGCCCGAAAACCCTCTGTGCTCCACCTGTTTGCTCCCGCCTCCTCCTCAACTCCTGGCGACAACTGATCTTCACACTGTCTCCAGAAATCTGCCTTTTTAGAATGTCATGTAGTTGGAATCATACAACATGTAGTCTTTTCTGATTGCCTTCTTTCACTTAGCAGTGTGCTTTCATGGTTCCTCACTTTTTTTATAACTTGATAGCTCTTTTCTTTTTATCGTTGAATAATATTTCATTGTCTGAACGTACCACGGTGTATCCATTCACCTACTGAAAGACTTCTTGTTTGCTTCCAGTTTTGACAATTATGAATAAAGCTGCTGTGTAAGCATTTGTGTTGAAACATAAGTTGCAACTAATTTGGGTAAATACCAAGGCGCACGATTGTCGGATTGTATGGCAAGGTGATATTTAGTTTTGTAAGAAACTGTCAAACTGAAAAGTACCTGTATCATTTTGCATTTTTTCCAGCAACGAATGTGAAAGTTCTCTTGTTCTGCATCCTTGTCTGCATTTGATGTTGTCAGTCTTCTCAATTTTTGCCATTCCGGTAGAGGTGTAGGGGTAGCTCACTGTTGCATTTCTACTCTTTTAAAAAATACTGTGTTCAGACATTCAGCAGGATCAGGAGAGCTTTCAAAAATCAATATAATATTGGGTAAATGTCATACGAATAAGCAGTTCTTTAGAAGTTACCCAAATAACAGTTTTGCGTGGTTTTCTTGTTTTTTAATATAGCTGGTGAGATTTTAGCTTACAGTTTATCTGGCTAAAGAAATAGTTATTTTGGGGGGGGCGCCTGGGTGGTGGCTCAGTTGGTCAAGTATCTGACTCTTAATTCTGGCTCAGGTCGTGATCTCGGGATGATGATGTCAAGCCTCTGCTTGTGCATTCTTTCTTCCTCTCTTAAATAAAATCTTTAAAGTAGATTATTTGTTTTTACTTTTTAATTGAAAATCTACATTCTTAAATATGTGGCTCCAGTTTATTCTTTTTAACTGTTATGTGGTAGTCTTCATATGAATATATCTTCTTTTATTTGCCCATTTACCCACTGGTGAACATGTAGATTGTTTCTTTCTTTTTTTTTTAAATTTTTATAATCCTTGCTACAGTGAATGATCTGTTAAATGTCACCTTGAGTGCAAGCGTGACTCCAGGTTCTTTGAACTCTGACCATGACCCATTAATGGTAGAGAAATGAATTTATTGACTCATGACCAGTATTTTTTTTTTTTTTTTAAATTTATTTGACAGATCACAAGCAGGCAGAGAGGCAGGCAGAGAGAGAGGGGGAGGCAGGCTTCCTGCAAGCAGAGAGCCTGATGTGGGGCTCGATCCCAGGACCCTGAGATCACGACCTGAGCTGAAGGCAGAGGGTTTAACCCACTGAGCCACCCAGGTGCCCCTCATGACCAGTATTTAAAAAGAAAAAACTAGAGGGGTGCCTGGGTGGCTCAGTGGATTAAGCGTCTGCCTTTGGCTCAGGCCATGATCTCAGGGTCCTGGGATCGAGCTCTGCATCGGGCTCTAGCCTGCTTCTTCCTCTACCTCTGTCTGCTGCTCTGCCTACTTGTGATCTCTGTCTGTCAAATAAATAAAATCTTAAAAAAAAAAAACAACTAGAACAGTAGAAAAGTGTTAGAATGCAGTACACAGATAAATTTAGTTTTAGCCTTATGTATGTGTGTATTTAGTCAGAATGTTAAGTATACTTTTCTTTCTCTGTGTTCTGGTTCAGAACATTAGAAAGCCACTTGGAAGTGGAATGGCTAGGTCCGAGAGGCCCATTCCGCCTTTTTCTAGCTTCTGCCAAATTGTTCTTGACAGTGTTTATGACAGTTTACCATTTCACTGCATGAAAAGAATACCATTTCCCCCAAATATCCAGCACTTTATCTGAGTGTATGTATGACTCCTGTTCCTCAAGAGCCTGTCTCTAGTCTTCTTGTTTCCCTGATACAGGCTTATTTTTCTAGTTAGTAAATATATGCCAGTTTGAGCTCTTTTTCATTGAGATCTAAGTCACATATCATAAAATTTATGCTTTAAAAGTACATAATTCAGCAGTTTTTAGTGTAGTCATGAGGCTGAGCAAGTATCACCACCATCTACTTCTGGAAAATTTTCATCACTCCAGAAAGAAACTCACTACTCATTAGCAGTCACTCCCCATTTCCCTCCTATCCCAGCCCCTGGCCACTACTGATCTACTTTCCTTCTCCACGGATCTCTTTGCCTCTTCTGGGCATTTCATACAAACAGAGTCATAAAATCTGTGGTCTCTGTGTCTGGCCTCCCTGACCCCTCTACCCAACCAGCCCGGTGCTGGTGATTCCAGCCCAGTGCCCTCAAGACCCACCCACGACGTAGAATGCATCAGTACTTCATTTCTTCTTGTGGCTGCACAATACTGTGTTGTGTGGACGTGTCACACATTATCTTTTCATCATTTGAAGGATGCTTGGGTCATTTTTACTTTGTGGTTATTACGAATCATGCTACCATGAACATTCATGTACAAGTATGGGTGTGAACATATCCTTTCTTCTTCCTTGTTTTTACTGTGGTAAGGGCACTTAACACGAGATGTACCCTTTTAATAACATTTCAAGTGTGCGGTATAATATTGTCAGCTATGGGCACCGTGTTGTGTAGCAGATTTCAAGAACCCATCCGTCTTGCATCACAGAAACTTTATACCCATTAAACAAGTCCCGTTTCCCCTTCTCCCCTGCCGACCACCATTCTACTCTCTATTTCTCTGAGTTTGACTATTTAGATACCTCACATAAGTGGAATCAAGAAGTATTTGTCCTTCTGTGACTGGCTTATCTCAGTTAATATCCTCCAGGTTCATTTGTGTTGTCACACATGGCAGGATTCCTTCCTCTTTAAGGCTCAGTGGTATTCCATTGTAGGTAGATACCACATTTTCTCTATTCTTTCATCAACTGATGATTGTTTCCATGTCTGGGCTGTTGTGAATCATGTGGCAGTGAATCTGGGAATGGAGGTATCTCGAGATACTGGTCTGAATTTTGGGGGGTATATGCCCAAAGAGGATTTGCTGGATCATAAAGTAGTTCTATTTTTATTTTTTAATTTTTATTATTATTTTTAAAAAAGATTTTATTTATTTATTTGACAGACACACAGCAAGAGAGGGAACACAAGCAGAGGGAGTAGGAGAGGAGAGAAGCAGGCTTCCCACTGAGCAGGGAGCCCAATGTGGGGCCTGATCCCAGTACGTGGCATCATAACCTGAGGCAAAGGCAGATGCTTCACTTGACTGAGCCACGCAGGCGCCCCAAGTAGTTCTCTTTTTAATTTTTTGAGGAATCTCCATTCTATTTTCCATAGCAGCTGTATGATCAGAGGCTCTGATTTCTCCACATCCTCACCAACACTTATTTCTCTCTTTTTTTCAAAGTAATCTCTGTGCCCAGCCTGGGGCTTGAACTCATGACCCTTGAGATCAAGAGTCACCTGCTCTACCGACTGAGCCAGCCAGGTGCCCCTATTTCTCTTGTTTTTTGATAATACCCTTTCACACCTACTAAAATGGGTATCTCATTGTGATTTTGATTTGTATTTTCCTTTTTTTTTTTTTCGATTTTATTTATTTTTATTTGAGAGAGAGGTAGTGAGAGAGCATGAGCAAGGGGAAAGGTTGAAGCAGGTTTCCCACTGAGCAGGGAGCCCGATGATGGGCTCGATCCCAGAATCCTGGGATCATGACCTGAGCGTAAGGCAATTGCTTAATGGACTGAGCCACCCAGGCGTCCCTGATTTGTGTTTTCCTGATGATGAGTGATATTGAATACCTTTTCACATACCTGTTGGCCATTCGTATGTCATCTTTGGAGAAATGTCTATTCAAGTCCTTTATTTAATTAGATTATTCTAATTAGAATAATCTTTCCTTCCTGATGAGTTGTAGGATTTTTTTTTTTTTTAAAGATTTTATTTATTTGTCAGAGAGAGAGGGAGAGAGAGCGAGCACAGGCAGACAGAATGGCAGGCAGAGGCAGAGGGAGAAGCAGGCTCCCCGCCAAGCAAGGAGCCCGATGTGGAACTCGATCCCAGGACGCTGGGATCATGACCTGAGCCAAAGGCAGCTGCTTAACCAACTGAGCCACCCAGGCGTCCCGAGTTGTATGATTAAGCTTGTTTTCATTACTTCTGGGAATATAGTAGAGTTTCTGGGTTGTATGGGAACTCCATAGCTAACCTTCAAAAAACTGCAGAAATGCTTCCCAAAGCAGCTGTAGCACCCTGCATTCTCACTGGAAATGCAGGAAGCTCCCAGGCTTGCCATATGCTTGCCACACCTGATCTTGTTTGTCTTTTTGATTATAGTCAGCATAGATGGGAAGTAGTATCTCATGGTGGTTTTATTTTTCTAATTAAAAAAAATTTTTTTAATTCTTTTTTTTTGTTTTTTTAAAGATTTTATTTATTTATTTGACAGAGAGATCACAAGTAGGCAGAGAGGCAGGCAGAGAGAGAGGGGGAAGCAGGCTCCCCGCTGAGCAGGGAGCCCGATGCGGGGCTCGATCCCAGGACCCTGGGATCACGACCCGAGCCGAAGGCAGAGGCTTTAACCCACTGAGCCACCCAGGCGCCCCTCTTTTCTAATTCTTGAAGTATAATTGAGATACATATAACGTAACTGTTAGATTACTTTCAACCTCTTGATTTGTTAGTTCTGTACATTATTCATTGCTCACTGTGGTAAGTGTAGTCCTCATCTGTTGCCACACAGTGTTATTACAATATCATTGATTATATTCCGCATGCTGTACTTTTCATCTTCTTAACTTCTTTTATTACTGGAAGTTTGTACCTCTTAGTCCCCTTCACTTATTTCATCTGTCCTCCTATCCACCTCCCTCTGGCAACCACTAGTTCTCTGTATTCAAGAGTACTTTTGTTTTGTTTTTTAGATTCTACATATAAGTGAAATTGTATTTGTCTTTCTAAGTCTCACTTATTTCACTTAGCTTAATACTAACTGGGTCCATCCATGTTGTTGCAAATGGCAAGATCTCTCTTTTTTTCTTTTTTTATGGCTGAGTAATATTCAAAGATGTATACCACATCTTCTCTATCCAGTTATGTATTGGTGGACACTTGGGCTGCTTCCATATCTTGGCTCTTGTAAATAAGGCCCCAATAAACACAGGGTGGGTGCATGTACCTTTTCATGTTAGTGTTTTCGTTTTCTTCGGGTAAATACCCAGTAGTGGAACTAATTGGATCATATGGTATTTCTATTTTTAGTTTTTTTGAGGAACCTCCCTACGGTTTTCTAAGGTAGCTGTACCAGTTTGTATTCCTGCCGATGATGGTTGAGTGTTCTTTTTTCTCCACGTCCTCATCAACACTTGTTATTTATTTTTAATTTTTTGAGGAAATTACATACTGTTTTCCACAGTGGTTACACCAGTTTACATTTTCACCAACGGCGTATGAGGGTTCTGTTTTCTTCACAATGTCACCAGCACTTATTTTTTAATTTTATTTTTTATTATTAATCCCTATACCAGTGTGGGGCTCGAACTCATGACCCTGAGATCAAGAGTTGCGTGCTCTGCCCACTCAGCCAGCCAGGCACCCCTTGTTATTTCTTTTTGATACTGTCCATTCTGACTGATACCTCATTGTGGTTTCGATTTGTATCTCCCTGATGATTATTAATGAGGTTGAGCATCTTTTCATGTGTCTGTTGGCCATTTGTATGTCTTTTTGGGAAAAACGTCTACTCAGATCCTCTGCCTACTTTTTAATCAGAATGTTTCCTTTTTGGTGTTGAGTTGTAGAAGTTCTTTATATATTTAGGTATTAACCCCTTACCAGATACATCATTTGCAGATATTTTCTCCTATTCTGTGGTGCCTTTTTGTTTTGTTGATCTTTAACTTTGCAATATAAAAGCTTTTTTTTTTTTTAATTTAAATTTTTTTAATTTTGTTTGAGGCTGGCTAGAAACTTTATTTGGTTTGATCTTATCTTTCTATTCGGCATAATGCTTTCTTTTGTGTGGATTTTTACATTGGTTCTATCACAGTGGGGATTAGGGGTATGAAAATTCAAAAATATAAAATGAGATTAATGGGACCTGATATATAAGTAACAGAAAAGTGATAATCATATTATTACTTTTGTGAATAAAAATATCTGAATGACTGGCTTGGTAAGTGAGATAATTGGTCTCAACATTTGACTCTTTTAATTGGTGGGGCTCTGTGGGTCTCTGTTTCATACCATCTCATCAGGCCAGAGCAGATAATCTCCAGGAAAATTCTCCGATCAAGACAAGGCACTTCAATAACTACTTTTCTGTAGAATTACAAACAGGTGCCAAAGCCTCATTTAATTGTTACCTGTACTTCTCAGTTTCTTCTCTGTGTTTTTCCCCTTCTCGCTCTAACATATCTTGTTGGTATTTCCCTTTCTCTTAGGTCGCAGTTGTTCTGATGGATACCCAGGGGGCATTTGACAGCCAGTCTACTGTGAAGGACTGTGCCACCATCTTCGCTCTAAGTACCATGACTAGTTCTGTTCAGGTATCACCACTTGATTAAGCTAAAAGTTTGTAGAGGAAATAAGGCAAAGGGAGAGTATATCCGTTTTCAGTTCTGTTATCAGAATGCCTAGATGATATGTAAATGTTCTTTTTAGGCTATAGGTATAAATTAAGCTCAAGAAAGAGCTTAACTGTTTTTCCAGTTCGGTTATAAGTATGTATAAAATACTCCAAGAAGAGTCTGAAAAGTGGAAATTGAAATTACTTTAATTACACAGGAAATAGAGATTTGGTAAGAACTTAGGAAAACTGATTTTAAGCTGTAAAGGAAGAATTAGGTGGTTTCAACATTATATGCATAGTTTTCCAAAAGACAGGTAATATTGTTTGAACAGACCTCATGCTCTTACGTGTAAACCTTCAGTTGTGCAAAGCTTCTTTCCAATGCTCTAGGCTTATTTGGGATTCCTTTGAAGTGAAGCTAGAGAGTGGTTATCAATCTGGATTTTTCTTTTCTAGATTTATAATTTGTCCCAGAACATTCAGGAAGACGATCTTCAGCAGCTACAGGTATGTATGCATCATAAAAAGTTTAACGTCATAATGTATCATTTAAAAGTTTTAAGACTAAGGGAAATTTTAAAGCTGAATAGGTTTAGTAATGGATAGAACTATGGGTAGGAGGTTTTGGCTCACAGTGGTCCTGCACCCTGTTACTGTGGGATAATCAGGGAAGGCCTTACTGAGTTGAGCACAGAACCCAAGAAAGAGAGAGAGAAAGTCCTGCTGTATATCTGGGGAGGAAGTGGTATAGGACAGGGGGCACCAAGAAGAAAGACCTGAACTGGAGGGTGCTTGGCAGGATCGAGGAACAGCAAGGAGGCCAGTGGTTAGGACTAGGAGGTATGATAGGAGGAGGCTTGTGTCTGTGTGTGTGTGTGCCTGTGTGTGTGCACACGATGCGGAGGGACAGGAGAGGGAGAATCTTAAGCAGACTCCCTGCTGAGTGCAGAGCCTGATGTGGGCCTCGATCTCACAACCCTGAGATCATGACCTGAGGCAAAAATCGAGAGTCAGGCTCTTCACACTGAGCCACCCAGGTGCCCTGTGACAGGAGGAGGCTTAGTGATAAAGTCAGAGAGGCATTTAGGTCCTGCTGATGCCTGACCTTTGCCAAGGGCTTGGGCTTTTCGTCACAGGGAATGGATATAGGAGGCATTTTTTTTTTTTTTTTAAAGATTTTATTTATTTATTTGTCAGAGAGAGAGAGAGGGAGAGAGAGCAAGCACAGGCAGACAGAATGGCAGGCAGAGGCAGAGGGAGAAGCAGGCTCCCTGATGAGCAAGGAGCCCGATGTGGGACTCGATCCCAGGACGCTGGGATCATGACCCGAGCCGAAGGCAGCTGCTTAACCAACTGAGCCACCCAGGCGTCCCAGGAGGCATGTTTTGAGGAGAGGAGCGATATTTGAGCAGAGGATCACTCTGGCTGTTTAGATATATAGGGACAGGTGTGCATTCAGTGACGCTTTGCAAAAATCCAGGTGAGGCTAGGAATGTCATTTATAAAATGCATAGCATTATGTGCCTAGAAAAGAGTATGTGCTTAATAACTGTGAGCCGTTATTTATTATTACTGTTACTACTACTACTATTAGTCGTTGTCTTTTGTTCTCCATGCAGCCCTTCTTACATGTTATTCCTGTAAAATACTCTTCCAGGGGTATTCCAGAGTTGAATGCAATTCTTGGCATGTTTTTCTGATCTCACTTATCCCTTTGACACTCAAGAAAACATATCGACCTGCAGAGCAGTATGGGTGTCATTTATTATGGGGATCACTTTGAGTTAGCTCTAATTTATAGTCCTTTAAAAAGCAAAGAAAATGAATTCCTCAACTTTGGCTTGTACTTTATAACTGGCGGTTCTGCTCTGGGGGTTGGGAGCTGTTGTTCCTGAAACATTTCCAGCAAGACCCGAGTTTTACACCTTTTCACCTGACACTTCTTTGTATTCTCCTTCGTTTCGCACACGTTTTTGACCACCGAGCCGTGTGCGGCTGTGGACCCCGTGCCCCAGACACACTCATGTTTGAGGTGACGTAGTTCTTTATGGATCGTGTCATCAGTCGGTCAGAGGTCCTCATGAGTAGGCCCGGGTGATGTGTGAGGGCTGCTGTAACAAAATCCCACAGTTCTAGAGTCCGGTCGTCAGAACTCAAGCTGTTCACGGGGCCGCACCCTCCTGAGCCTGTGGGGAAGAGTTCGTGCTTGACCTTCCTGGTTCCTGCTGGTCTGCCGGCCGTCCTTGGCATTCTTTGGCCTTCGCTGTAGGCCTTCAGTCTCTGCTTCTGCCTTCCCTCTGCATGTCTCTTTGTCTTTACATTGCATTCTTCTCCCTGTATCTGTGTGACTTTTTTTTATAAGGACACTGGTCATGTTGGCTTAGGGCTCACCCCGATGACCTCATCTTAATGTGATTACCTCTGTGAAGACCCTGTTGCCAATAACGTGTCCTGGTGGAGATCCTCCTTCGTTCTAACCCTTCTTCATAGAGGCTGAATTTAGCTCTATCAATTAGTAATAGGACATCTGTCACTCTAGTCGTTTCTGTATTTTTTTTTTTTTTTAATTTATTCGACAGAGAGAGAGATCACAAGTAGGGAGAGAGGCAGGCAGGGAGAGAAAGAGAGAGGAGGGGAAGCAGGCTTCCTGCTGAGCAGAGAGCCCGACGCGGGGCTCGATCCCAGGACCCTGGGATCATGACCTGAGCCGAAGGCAGAGGCTTAACCCACTGAGCCACCCAGGCGCCCCTGTATTTTTTTTTTTAAAGATTGTGTTTATTTATTTGACAGACAGAGATCACAAGTAGGCAGAGAGGCAGGCAGAGAGAGGGGGGAAGCAGGCTCCTTGCTGAGCAGAGAGCCCGATGCGGGGCTCGATCCCAGGACCCTGGGATCATGACCTGAGCTGAAGGCAGAGGCTTTAAGCCACCCAGGCACCCCTCATTTTTAATTTTTTAAGGACCTTCCATACTGTTTTTCATGATAGTTGCATCAATTAAATGTCTGCCCACAGTGGACAAGGGTTCGTTTGTTTTTGTTTTGTTTTGTTTTAAAGATTTTATTTATTTATTTGAAGACAGAGATCACAAGTAGGCAGAGAGGCAGGCAGAGAGAGAGAGAGGAAGGGAAGCAGGCTCCCTGCTGAGCAGAGAGCCCGATGCGGGGCTTGATCCCAGGACCCTGAGACCATGACCTGAGCCGAAGGCAGAGGCCCAACCCATTGAAACACCCAGGCACCCCTGTTTTTGTTTTTAAGATCTATTTATTTGAGAGAGAATAAGAGAGAGCATGAGAGGGGAGGAGGTCAGAGGGACAAGGAGACTTCTGCTGAGCTTGGAGCCTGATGTGGGACTCAGTTCTGGGACCCTGGCATCATGACCCGAGCCGAAGGTAGTCGCTTAACCAGCTGAGCTACCCAAGTGCCCAAGGGTTCCCTTTTTGCCACATTCTCACCAACACTTAATATTTTTCTTTTTGGTAAATATTCATTCTAACAGGTGTGAGGAGGTTTCTCATTATGGTTTTTATTTTCATTTCTTAGTTTATTGATGGTGAGCATTTTTTCATGTACCCATTGGCCATGAAGGGCCAGATGGGTCCTTGCAAAATGTCTGTTTAGACCCTCTGCCCATTTTTAAATTGGATTGTGGGGTTTTTGTTTTTTGTTTTCTCCTGTTGAGGTGTATGAATTCTTTATATACTGTGGCTGTTAACCTTATCTGAAAAATGATTTTCAAATATTTTCTCTCACTTGGTAGGTTGCTTTTTCATTTTCTTGGTGGTTTTCTTTGCTGTGCAGCTTTTAGTTTCATGTGTTCCACTTGTGTATTGTGGCTTTTGCTTCCTTTGCTTTTGTTGCCAAATCCAAAAAATCGTTGAGACTTAACATCAGAAAGCTTACCACCTGTGTTTTCTTCTTCTTCCTCTTTTTTTTTTTAAGGTTGTATTTATTTATTCAACAGACAGAGATCACAAGTAGGCAGAGAGGCAGGCAGAGAGAGAGGAGGAAGCAGGCTCCCTGAGCAGAGAGCTCGATGAGGGGCTCAACCCCAGGACCCTGGGATCATGACCTGAGTTGAAGGCAGAGGCTTTAACCCATTGAGCCACCCAGGCGCCCCACCACCTATGTTTTCTTCTAAGAGTGTTATGGTTTCAGGTTTTATGTCCAAGTCTTTGATCCATTTTGAGTTACTTTTTGTGTGTGGTGTAAGAAGATGGTCCAGTTTCATTCTTTTGCGTGTAGCTGTCCAGTTTTCCCAGCACTATTTGTTGATGAGACTGTCCTTGACTAGTTGTATGTTCTTGGCTTCCTTTTCATAAAGTCAATGGATCATATATGCAGGGGTTTATTTTTTGGAGAATAGAAAGTTAATCTGTTCCATTGATTTGTGTGTCTGTTCTTGTTCCAATATCATACTGTTTTGATTACTATACCTTTGTAATACAGCTTGAAATCAGGGCCTGGGAATTCTTTTCAGTTCCTTTTGCAGTTGCACCCTATTTAATCTTTTATTTGTTTATCCCCCCCCCCACTTTGGGGGGAGGTTTATTCTTAATTCTAAACATTCTTCACTAGCTTTCTGAGAAAGGATAGAATGGATACATAGGAGATAACTTTTTTGAGTTCTTGTAAGTCTGAGAATATTTTAATTTTATTGTAGAATTACAGGATAGAATTAATTTTCTTTTAGAATTGAGGGCATTGCTTCATTGCCTTCCAGCTTCCAGTGTTGCTGCTCAAGTCCCACACCATCTGATCCTTTGTATGTGACCTTTTTCTATCTGAAGCTTTTAAGATCTTATTCTTGACATGAATTTTCATGGTAATGTACCTTGGTGTGGGCTTTTTCTTCATTCTTTGTAAATGCATATGTTCAGCAAGATAAAATGTTGCAGCTGTTGCACCAAGAAAAAACAGGATGCTATTAAAAAGCAACATTCAGAAAACAAACAAAAACTTGGAAATGAACACTGTGTCAGTAAATTTGGAAACTTCAGTAGAGAAGGAGATGGAAGCTAAATTGGAGAAAATCTCCCTGGCGGGCTGAATGAAAGGACAGAGCAGAAGTCACACCAGAGGGAGCGAAGCAGAGAGAGAAGGGCAGGGTGGGGGAGGAGAGAAGAGGGAAAAAGGGAAGAGAGGAGAGGGCGAGGTGGAGGAGAGGGAGAATGGGAGGGCACAGCAGACAAGGGAAATTGGAGCACCAGTTCGGGAGAGGTTGTGTCTGTTAATAATGAGAGATGTTTTAGTAAAACATAACAGAAAATGGAGGGAAAGAAATTATAAAAGGAATAATATGATATTCTGGAATTGAAGGACACAGGTTTTCGTCTTTCTTGCTAGTAGCTTTTCTCAAAGGTCTGGTGTCCTTGGCCATGTGTATTTAAGAGTGAACTGTTAAAAATCTGACTGGGACCTTTGGCAAGAGGGTCGACCTTGTGACTGCTTCGGATCACAGTGAGGTGACTGTATTTTGTTGCAACCCCTGAATGTCTGTTTGCAACATGTTCCGGGGCTGTCATTTCCCCCAGAGAATTCGTGAAACTCCTGCCTGGGTGGGTAGAAGCTTGGTGTGGCTCCGACAGGTTGGGAGGCTGAGTCTCACTGTTTGGTATATAGACCTTGACCTAAGTGCCCATTTCCAGTAAAGTAGGGTACTTACCTTACTCCTTTTGGCTGAGGTATCAAAGTGTAAGTTCTTTCTGGTTTATCCCCTCCAGACAGCACACTTCCCATCTTCTGTGGGGGCAGGAAGAGGATTTGGAGCACAGGGAAGGAGCAGGATCTGGGAGTATAGGTCCTCTCTCCGAAGACTTTTAATGTTTCTTTAGTTGTTAGCCCTGCTCCCTCACTCCCTCCTTCATGGTGGCTGGTGCTTCTAATTTCTGAGCCTGTCGGGGATTCTGCTGAGAGAATCTGCTTGTTTCTTGTTGGCCTGTCTGTCACAGATAAGGCAGAGAAAGCCAAAACCTGAGATAGTTTTCATTCGTCCGTTTTCCTTCCAGAGTGTTTATGACAACTCTTCTTTGTTGCCATATCGTTTCTCATCCCCTTTGTCCTGTGAGTTTATAACTTTTGAACTTCATTTTGCTATATTTTTAGTGAGAGGCTTCATGAGGACATAGAGATGAATGTCTTTGTAAGCCCTGACCTTAGGGAATGTGGTCATTTGGTCCTTTGCCTGGCGTCCATGCTCTGGGCCCAGTGCTCTTCCTGCTGCCAGAGATGCAGTAGTGCAGGGAGCAGACCAACATCTTGCCTTCCTGGAGCACAAATTCTAGTAGTGAGGACAGAAACTAATCAAAATAAGTAAAGATATAGTATGTTAGATAGTGAGATGGGTTAAGAAAAGATATTTAAAAGAGATGTGGAGTAAGAAGAATTGTGGGGAAACTTGTAATCTCTGAGACGGATGGTCGGGAAGGCTTCTGTAAGAAGGAGCCATTTGAGTGAAGACGGCAAAAGGCGAAGAAGTGGATTGTGCAGTTATCTGGGGAGAACTTTACAGCAGAAGGAGGAGTTGGAACAAAGGCTCTAAGGCAGCAGTGTGCACAGCGTATCTGAGGAAGAGTGAGGAGGGCCAGGGAAGCCAGATCTCACTGGAAGGGACTGGCTTTTCTACTGTGAGGTTGGAGGGTTTTAAGCAGAGGCACGATATGATTTAACTGACCGTATAACAGAGCCATTGTGGCTGCTGTCCTGCGGATAGTCTGGGGATGGAGCAAGGACTGAGGCAGGGAGACCGGTTAGGAAGCTGTTGTAATATTCCAAGCCACTTGGGAGCTGTGAGTGGTTGGATTCTGGGTTTGTTAATGAATTGGGACATGGAATGTGAGACAGAAGAATAACAGATTATCTTAAGGTTCATGGCTCTCCAGCCTTTTGAAACTCTAGAACTTTGGTCTCATAGTAGTATTGAGTCTGTTAAATGGAATCATCGCTAAATAATAGCCATAGAAATACTTTAAATAATTTACCTAACAAACCAACCATTAACTCTTCTTTTTTAAAGCTCTTCACAGAATACGGTCGTCTGGCTATGGATGAAATTTTCCAAAAACCCTTCCAGGTAGAATGCTAACTGTAAATGTAATTCATGTCTTTGTTTTATTTTATTTTTCTTAAGATTTATTTATTTTAGAGGGTGTGCCTGCGAGTTGGGGGAGGGTAGAGGGCGAGAGAGAATCTCAAGCAGACTCTGAGCCCCACATTGGGCTTGAGCTCATGACCTGAGCCAAAACCAAGAGTTGAATGCTTAACTGACTGAACCACCCAGGTGCCCCTCATGTCTTTGTTTTAGTTCAGAGATCAGCAAACTGTAGCTCACAGGCCACATCAGGCTAGCTGTCTGTTTTTATGTGACCTATGAGTTAAGAATAGTTTTTATATTTTTAAATGGTTGAAATTAAAAAAGTAATACTATTGGGCCACTTGGGTGTCCTTTGGCTCTGGTCATGATCCTCCCAGGGTTCTGGGATCAAGTCTCCCGCATCTGGCTTCCTGCTCAGCAGGGAACCTGCTTCTCCTTCTCCCTCTGCCTCCCTGCTGCTCAAGCTTTCTCTCTCTAGTTTGCTTGCTCCCTCAAATAAATAATATCTTTTTTTTTTTTAAAGATTTTATTTATTTATTTGAGAGAGAGACAGTGAGAGAGAGCATGAGCGAGAAGGTCAGAGGGAGAAGCAGACTCCCCATGCAGCTGGGAGCCCGATGTGGGACTCGATCCCGGAACTCCGGGATCATGACCTGAGCTGAAGGCAGTCGTCCAACCAACTGAGCCACCCAGGCGTCCCTCAAATAAATAATATCTTAAAAAAGAAAGTGCTATTTCATGACATGTATAAATTAGCTGTAGACACTGACTTTTAAGTTGAAGATAAAATTTTATTGGAACATAGTTACACTCATTTGTCTATAGCTGCTGCTATTCTTTTCTTTCTTTCTTTCTTTCTTTTTTTTTTAAAGATTTTATTTACTTAATTTGAGAGACAGCGTGTGCAAGCAGGGGCGGAGGGAGAAGTGGATTTCGCAACTGAACAGGGAGCCTGATGTGGGATTCGATCCCAGGACCCTGAGATCGTGACTTGAGCTGAAGGCAGACGCTTAACCGACTGGGCCACCCAGGGGTCCTCCATAGCTGCTGTTTGTTACAGCAGTTTAAGATATTTACTCTTAGGTCCTTTATGAAAAGGTTTTCTGGCCCCTGCTTTAGCCAGTTGCTTCACAAGGATGAGAATGCATAGTAACCTCAATGAGATTAGGGTAGCTTTAAGTACTATTATTTATTATTTAGTTTTCTTTCTAATGTTAAAAGTAGATCTGATTTCATGATTAGCTGGTACTGTGTTGTTTTCTTGTCCTTTACTACATTCCTCATGCTTGCCTGTAGAGCAGAGTCCTGAATTTAATATCTTCTCAATCTCTTCCTTCTGCTTTTGTCAACCCATGGGAACAAAAACAGCCAATAGGATATATTCACCTCACACTTGACTTACACGTGTCCTTCTAGTGTTTATAAGGTTTCTAAGACTTTACAGAAGAAATAAATCCTTCATAATTTCTTGCCCCCTTTGAAAAAGCTGGCTCTATGCAAAGAAGTATTTTAGTCATATTGAAAATGAATGTATACAACCTAATAATATGTTCTGTTCTTTTTCCTAAATAGACGCTGATGTTTTTGGTTCGAGACTGGAGTTTCCCTTACGAATACAGCTACGGACTAGAGGGAGGGATGTCCTTTTTGGATAAACGTCTACAGGTAAGTAGAAATATAATCTGAGGAATTACCTATAAAGAAAGTAGTGGTAACTTTCTCATTTGCCTCTAGCTGTAGTATTTAAAGCAGAATATGGAAAATTCTGTTAAGTGTGTTAAATATTTACGAATATTGGTGCATAATGGTATTCATGTAGGAGTGAAGAACCTGGGTATGGAGCACATAGGGATTACAGGCAAGGACTCTGGCTTTGAAGGAATTTTGAAGGACGCTGGATTCTGGCCCAAGCTTTGATCGTGGTTTCTGTTTCACATTTTGCACCAGGTTCTATATGTGCCTTTAGAATGTCATATTCAGGGGCGCCTGGGTGGCTCAGTGGGTTAAAGCCTCTGCCTTCGGCTCAGGTCATGATCTCAGGGTCCTGGGATCGAGCCCCACATCAGGGAAGCTGGGGGCCTGCTTCCTCCTGCCTCTCTGCCTACTTGTGATCTCTGTCAAATAAATAAATAAAATCTTAAAAAAAAAAAAAAAAAAAAAAGAATGTCATATTCAGAACTTTTGTTCTGTTATTCTTCAAAATTCTGTTTTGGGCTAGATATAAACAGGCTTAGCTTGCTCTCCAAAATCAAAATACAGGAGTCCTTTGTCAATTCCTACTAACTAGTTAGATCCTCCTTCATGCCCACAAACCATCTCTCGTTCTTCGGAAGTGTTGTGCAATACTGTTTATTAAGAAACTCTTAAGCCCCTGTTCTTTGGTTGCTGTGGGAGCCAAACTGTGGTTAATCAAATGTATGCATTTATTGCTTCTAGGGTTCTGAGTTTTCTTACTGGACAAAACATAGGCTGCTATGATCCATCTCAGTTGGGAAATCTTTCCTTTGTCCTATACTAGTGGTTCTTAGTGAAGAAAAACAAATGGTCTTTTGTAAGTTGTTGGTCTTCATTGGCAGGTAAAAGAACATCAACACGAGGAAATTCAGAACGTCCGAAATCACATTCACTCGTGCTTCTCCAACGTCACCTGTTTTCTCCTACCACACCCTGGACTCCAGGTGGCCACAAGCCCTGACTTTGATGGGAAATTGAAAGGTGTGTTACAAATTATGTTACTTTAGACCTGTGATTCAATTTTTGGAATTAAGTAGTGACCAGAGATTGTCAGGCATGGATCCAGCGAGTGCTGCAGAGGGACAGCATGTTAACTTAGAGAGAATGGTACCAAGAGTCCGCTTCAGTTTCTGCTTCTGCCTTGGTGTGACCATTAGAGTTCACCTTAACTTTTCCATCTGACATGGTGGTGGTCAGATTCATTAATGATCTGTGTAAGAGGCCTGTTGTAATTACTGGCTTACGAGAGATAAAAGCACTAAAGAAAGGAACACTAAACATTGGTCACCTGATACTTATCAAGTACAATTAAGTGTCCAAAAGGAAGGTAATGTGATGCGTGGCATGGCTGCGTGTTTTCATCTTTGTGATTTGTGCAGAGCCTGGTGCTGGGTCATATGTGCATGTCAGGAAGTGGTGACTAGGTAGCAGCTTAGAGAAATTAGAGTCGGGACTCTTGGATTCCATTCTCTTATTTTTGTTCCTTATTCATTAAGGCCTTGAGTCATGTAATGCCCAGCCTTCAGTTTACGTGTGTTAAACTAGCCCCTTTGTTTACGAACTTACCTGAGCTTCTCCAGCACCAGGAAAGTAGCAGTAGAAGTAGCTGCCATTTCTCAAGGCTCCGCTGTATCTCCCGCCGCTTCTCTTTGGGCGCTCTAACAAAATGCCTTACACTGGGTGGCTTACCAACAACAGACATTTATTTCTCATGGCTCTGGAGGCTGAAAGTCCAGGGTCAGGGTGCCAGCACGGTCAGGAGAGGGCTGTCTTCCTGTTCTCAGACTTCTGGTTTTACCCTCATGCATGGAAGGGCTACGGAGCTCTGTGGAGTCTCTTATAAACATGCTAGTGCCGTTCACAAGGGTTCTGCCCTATGGCCTAATCACTGCTCATACCTGCCCCACCTGTTAGTACCATCCCCTGTAGGGGTTAGGATCTCCACATACAAATTTGGTGGGGACACAAACATTGAGACCACAGCAGCAGTGCTGGGCTAGTTTACTGTCCTGCTTCATGCTCCCAGTGATTCCATCAGCTGATACGGTCTCCTTTAATCTCACAGATGGAGAAACTGGCTTAGGAAAGTTAAGGAACTTGCTCAGAGCACTCCAATAGTAAGTGGGGACGGAGGGGCGGGGTAGAGATGCACATCTAATTTTTTTTTTTTAAGATTTTATTTATTTATTTGACAGAGATCACAAGTAGGCAGAGAGGCAGGCAGAGAGAGGGGGAAGCAGGCTCCCCACTGAGCAGAGAGCCCCATGCGGGGCTCGATCCCAGGACCCTGGGATCACGACCCGAGCCGAAGGCAGAGGCTTTAACCCACTGAGCCACCCAGGCATCCCACATCTAGATTCTTTTTGCCCCAAAGTCATATTGGGCTAAAATAGAAATTCTTCTGTTACTTTGGGGAAATAATTTAAAGGTATATAATGTTTAGTTTCCAGGAGAACTTGGCTTTTGAAGTGGGAGTTTTTCATAGTCTCATAATAAACATAAACTACATCATTTTCGACTTATTTAACTGATTTGATCCAAGAACATTAATGTGCTTGTTCGGTTTAAGATTTACATTCCAGCTGGTCTTCATAGTGCAGAAGAAACGGAGTTTGAGAGACTTAGTTTTGCCCTCTGTTTGTCACTGTGTGGTGTTTTTATGGGGTTGGCGGCTTTCCTGAGCAGGAGACTTCTAGAGCCTGTTAGATGGCAATTCAGAAATCTGAATTTGGGGTCTAGCTTTAGAGAGAAGTCTGCTCAGGCAATACTGGGGCTAGAACCTTTTACCTGAAAAGCAGTTGCAAGTGACTTTTCTTGAGTGGAGTCGAGAGAAAGTTGAGCATGTAGGTGATGTGTTCCCTTAGGCTTTTAACACTCTTATTAGACCATTAGACATACCTTTACCAAACCTAACGTCGGGTTTGTTCATCACTGGGAGGGGAGGTGTCTGGGGCGTTCCTAAATGAGGCTGCTGGGGAGGGGCGGCTTCAGTGACTCCCTCATGTAGTTGAGCCTCAGCGTGCTCTCAGGTCATCGGGTAGAAATATACACAAAGGCATTTCTCCATGTTTTCAAACATTTTAATGTTTCAAAACATTGTTTTAAAATTCACTTTTAGGGGCACTGGGTGGCTCAGTGGGTTAAAGCCTCTGCCTTCAGCTCAGGTCACGATCTCAGGGTCCTGGGATCGAGCCCTGCATCGGGCTCTCTGCTCAGTGGGGTGCCTGCTTCCCGTTCTCTCTCTGCCTGCCCCTTTGCCTACTTGTGATCTCTGTCTGTCATATAAATAAATAAAAATCTTAAAAAAAAAATTTAAAGTTCACTTTTAGGGGCACTTGGGTGGCTCAGTGGGTTAAAGCCTCTGCCTTCGGCTCAGGTCACGATCTCAGGGTCCTGGGATTGAGCCCTGCATCGGGCTCTCTGCTCAGCGGGGAGCCTGCTTCCTCCCCCTCTCGGCCTGCTTCTCTGCCTGCTTGTGATCTCTGTCAATAAATAAAATCTTAAAAAAAAAAAATTCACTTTCATGTTATCCCAGGAGATAGGAAGAGCTTTTTAACATTTTCAAACCCCGACTTTTGAAGTTTTGTATCACTGTTGGGTGTGCATTTGTATCTGTTTCCTAGGACTGCCAACAAAGTACCACAAACTGGGCGGCTGAGAACAAATTTTCTGCCTAACAGGTTTAGGAGACCGGAATTCGGAAATCGGGGCATCCATAGTGATTCCTTCTGGGGGCTCTGAGGGAGAATCTGCTCCCAGCTTCTCACCTAGCTTTTGGGGTTTGCTGGTGGGCCTTGGCGTCCTTTGGCTTGGAGCTGTGTGTGTCACTCTGGTCTCTGTCATATGGCCACCGCCTTTCTGTGTCTCTGTGTGTTCTCTCCTCTTATAAGGACACCACTGTTTGGATTTAGGCTGTCCCCAATCCAGTATGATCTCGACTAGTTACATCTGTAAATTTGCAGGGTCATGTCCTGAGATTCCAGGATGACATGCATTTTGGGGGATACTGTTCAACCCTGTATGTATTTAAATATGTACAGCTTACCACTAAATATTCAGTGTACTGATTTTCCTATTATATTTATAAAATAGAGAGCAAATTCTGTACAAGTAGTTGTTAGTGTCGTAATTATGTACTGTTTGTTTCCGTCATTCATCATTGAACTTTAAAACACATTTATGGATACGTTAAAATCTTACTCTTTAATGAAAAGGCAAGTCCAGAGGAAGAAGTACAGATGGTTAGTATATGCTCATGAAAATACAGCTAACATCGCAGTAATTGAGAAAGTGCAAATGTATTTGTACAAATTCATAGTCTTTATGGGTCAGTCTCAAAACTTAAAATGTTTATATCCTTTGATCCGGTATTACACTTTTAGGAAAGTATCTAATTAAGGAACTATCCAAATAAGTAAATTAGAAATACATGGACAAGGGCATATATCACTGTAGCATTATTATAATAGGGAATCATTAGAAACAAATGGGTGTTCTTGAGGAACTGGTTAAGTTATGATACATTTGCACTTTTTAAAGTTTATTTTAAAAGTTATTTAAAGTCTTTTTTTTTTTTTTAAGAGAGCAAGGAGGAAGGGGGGATAGAGAATCTTAAGCAGGATCCACACTCAATGTAGAGCCTGACGTGGGGTTCCATCTCATGACCCTGAGATTATGACCTGAGCCAAAATCAAGAGTCCGATGCTTAACCCAGGTGCCCCTATTCAAAGTCCTTTAAAAGATTAAGGTATAGATGACTCTGTCTATCTGTGTTTACACAGATGTCTATGACATATTATTTTTTTTAAAGATTTTATTTATTTATTTGACAGACAGAGATCACAAGTAGGCAGAGAGGCAGGCAGAGAGAGAGGAGGAAGCAGGCTCCCTGCTGAGCAGAGAGCCCGATGCAGGGCTCGATCCCAGGACCTCGGGATCATGACCTGAGCCGAAGGCAGAGGCTTAACCCACTGAGCCACCTAGGTGCCCCTATGACATATTATTACATGTGAAAAGATTGCATAATAGCATATGTTGTATGATCGTATTCATTTAAAAATGTACATTTATAATTATGTTTTTAAAAGAAAAGATTTGAAAAATAAAAATTTCCTTTTTTGCTTTACTTTAAAAATATTTAGGGGCACCTGCGTGGCTCAGTTGGTTAAGTGTCTGCCTTCACCTCAGGTCATGATTCTGGGGTCCTGGGATCAAGCCCCGTGTCGGGCTGTTGCTTAGAGGGGAGCCTGCTTCTCCTCCTTCTCCCTCTCCCTCTGCTTGCTGGTCCCCCTGCTTGTGTCCTCACGCACTCTCTCTCTCAGTCAAATAAATAAAATCTTTTTTAAAAAATATATGTATTTATAGTCTGCCTTGTGTGTCTGTTTCAGGAACTGTAGTCATTAGGATTGTTTATAAAGAATTCTTATTAGCTCTGCAAAGGTTTGTGTACTTTTTAGGGGCTTTGCAGATGGATATTTTGTAATTTTAGGGAACCTTTTTAACAAGGTTTGAAGGGTTTTGAGTGAAGCATAAATTGGGCACAGTGGCTTGGAGTATTTGGCAAGTGCTTGATTAAGAACCACATAAACTTTACTGTGGGGGACCTGTCACTGGAGCCGATGTAGTTTTCAGAGTTAAAATGCCTACGTGTTGTCTTTTTTCAAGTATATACTTGTATGATGACTCGGTTGAGATCCTGCAAGCCCCATTCCGTATAGCCTCGAAAAGACATCATTTGCTTGAGAGCAGTTAGGGCTAATCCACAGAAGGACCTTAATGTCCTTGCTATAGAACATTTACATTTAGTAAGAGTTACATATTCTGCAAATGTTCTCTTAAGTACTTGAGGGATTATTTTAGTGACTTTATTTTGCTGTATTTTTTTTTTTTTTTCCTCCCAAAGAATGACCATTTGTTCAGAGGGGAACAACTCACCAAACACAGTCCTAGTTTTGGTTTAATCGCTGCTCATCTGCTGCTTCCTGTTAGCTAGATTAGCTCAGTTTTGAGACCCTTTCAACAGACACAGATGACTCTGTCGTCATCATAAAGAAAGCTGTCATCTTTGTGTTTTCTAGAGCAGAGAGACCTAATGCAGTAGCCACTGAGTTGTTTACTTAGAAATTAAACAGAAGAGTTTGTAGGGCACGATCTTCTTTGACACCATGAGATTTTGAGATCGTCTGTCAGGGGGTAGTTCTTGTCTGTTCTGAGTCTAAAACCAGTGTTTTGGTACAGGCTTTGTAGAAGCATTAATAGCTGAGGGTCTATTAAATCTGGGTAAAATCAAATATAGGAACAGTCTGGTGCTAGATTGTGCTAGTTTCTTGAGTGAAATGTTTTTGAAATTCTTAGTCTTTTAGTATGATAAAAGTTGAAACCATTAAAAAAAGGGTGGTTTTTGTTTTTGTTTTTGTTTTTTGGAATAGGTAATACATTGACATGTTTAAAATCCCTAAAAGAATTATAAAGTTTTCAGTGAAAAGTCTCTTCCTTTTCCAGGCTTCCAGAGTTTCTTCAGTATGTGCAAGCAAATATGAATGTACACAGACTAGCATAGTCTGTACACTATTTTACAGTTTTTCACTCCACGTTATAAAGAATTTGTCCCACTTTTTTCCTTGAGATTTTTTAGTTTTATTTTTGTTATAATTTATGATCTAGTTTAGATGCATCTTACTTTCTGAGTGGCTACCTATTTGTCCCAGAAATATTTACTGAAGAGTCCAACTCACCCCCCCACCCCCATTGAAATGTCCCCATTATCATGTATTAAGCCACTAATCGATGTATAATATGGGGATTAATCCCTTTTTAAAATTGGTAAAGGCCGTACTTTGGCGCCATCCTGAGGAGACTGTGGAATTAAGAGTATTTTGATGGAAAGTTGGTACCCATTTACTTAGGTGGGACAGATTAAAAAAAACCAAAAAATTTTCTTGATGTCATGAGCTCTTATAATTGATCAGTTATTTAAGATGGGATGGGAATTGGTAGAGATGAGAAGTACATGTTACTATTTAGAGAGAAATGTCATGCAGATTTTAATTTATGAGGCATAAGTAAAGTCTATGTAGATTACAAAATTAAATTGTAAAAATTAAAGCATGGAAAATTTAATTTTATTAGACCTCTGGAATTGGGGAAGGACTCTTTAAACTTAGGAAGAATAAAAGAAATTGTCAAGGAAAAATGGTATTGATTTGAATACCTAATATGCATATTTTAAAAAAAGGCAAAAAATTGGAGAAAATATTTCAGTGATTATAGTCTACATAAGGATAGAAGATAGCATATTTGTTTATTTTGTGAAGACTGACTATATTCTAATATAATCTGTATCACCTGGTAGGGGAAGAGGAGATCAGTTGATGAACCAATACGGTAGAAAGTTTGGTCTGACTAGCGGCAATAGAAATGAAAGCAAATCAAAACAAAGAGCTACCATTAAATTTTAAAATGTACTATTAGGTATCTAAAAGAATGCAAAAAAGTACTACATATGTAAAAGGATACATAGAACTTACATATGTAAGATACAAAACCTCATATAATGAGCATCAAAATTGGCGAATTTTTTCTGTAATGGACTAGATAGTAAATATTTTAAGTTTTGTGGGCCAGTTACTTGTCTTTGCTTTTGTAACAATGCATAGACAATGCATATATGAAGACATGGTGTGTTTTCGGAAAACTGTATTGACAGTTACACTGAGCAGGCTGTATTTGGCTCCAGGGCTGTGGTTTGCCAGTCAGCATTCCCAGTGTGCTGCTGTTGTCTTATTCCTGTGTGCTACTTCCCTATCCCACCTCCCTGTCTCCCCGCAGAAATTACCACTATTCTCAATTTGGCTTATTTTGCCCTTGAATTTTTTTTTTTTTTAAAGACTTTATTTATTTATTTATTTGACAGAGACCACAAGTAGGCAGAGAGGCAGGCAGAGAGAGGAAGGGGAGCAAGCTCCCCGCCGAGCAGAGAGCCCAACGCGGGGCTCGATCCCAGGACCCTGGGATCACGACCCGAGCTGAAGGCAGAGGCCCTAACCCACTGAGCCACCCAGGTGCCCCTGCCCTTGAATTTTTAAAAAAATCATTATTTGTGTTTGAAGCATGTAGTCTGTTGCTAAGTTTCTTTAATTTTTGAAACTTAATAGTATATGGCTAACTTGTATTTTCATTGAGTTTTTTTTTTTTTTAAGATTATTTATTTATTATTTGACAGACAGAGATCACAAGTAGGCAGAGAGGCAGGCAGAGAGATAGGAGGAAGCAGGCTCCCCGCCGAGCAGAGAGCCCGATGCAGGGCTCGATCCCAGGACCCTGGGATCATGACCTGAGCCGAAGGCAGAGGCTTTAACCCACTGAGCCACCCAGGCGCCCCTTCATTGAGTGTTTTATCTCTTTTTTTTTTTTTTTTTTAATTAAAAATTTTTAGGGTGTCTAGTTGGCTCAGTCGGTTAAGCATCTGCCTTTGGCTCGATCGTGATCCCAGGAACCTGGGATCCGGTTTCACGTTGGGCTCGCTCCCTGCTTCAGTGGGGAATCTGCTTCTCTCTCTGCCCTCCTCCGCCTACTCATGCTTTCTCTCTCTATGTCTCATGCTCTCTCTCAAATAAATAAATAAATAAAATCTTTAAAAATTTTATTTATTTAGTTTAGAGTGAGAGGAGGGGCCGAGGGAGAGGGAGAGAGAGAGTCTCAAGCAGATTCTACCCTTTGTGCGGAACCTGACATGGGGCTCGATCCCACTACCCTGAGACTGTGACTTGAGCCAAAATCGGAGTCGGACACTCAAAGGACTAAACCAGCCAGGTGCCCCTGAGTGTTTTATTTCTGATATTATCTGTGTTACTGCATGTAGTTTTAGTTCATTCACTTTCATTGTAGTATAATTGTGCCTTCTGCGAATATAGCACAGTTTATTCTCAATGGAAACATGAGCTTTTCTAGTTTCCTGCTATTATGAATAGTGCCACAGACATTTTAGTATATGTGCATGTATGGGGGTCCCCCAAGTGTATGTGCTTTAAAAGCAGGATTCCTGGAAGGTAGAGTTAGTATATTTTCACCTTTACTGGCTAATGTCAGAGTGTGTTCCAGAGTGGTGGCTCCCGTTACGCTGCCTTCCTCAGTGTATGTAGAGATTCCCGTTGACCCATCTCCTAGGCAATCTTTAGTGTTACCAGATACCTAGCTTTTGCCAAATTAGTGATATAAAACAGTATGTCATTGTGGTCTTGAATTGCATTTCTCTGGTTACTAATGGGATTGAATATCTTTTCATGTATTTATTTACATTCATGCTTCCTTTCCTCTGCAGTTCCTGTTCATGCTGGTTCAGTTTTAAATTGGATTTGTCTTTCTCAGCAATGTATAGACCCTATGTGTGTACTGTAAGATATGAAACTTTGTTAGTTATATGTTGCACATATCTTTTCCCATTTTCTGTCTTGTCTTTTTTTTTTTTTTTAATGGTGCCTTAGTTTTAATGTGGTTGAATTCATTCACCTTTGATCTTATGTAGTGCTTTTTTCTTTTTTCTTATTTTTTTTTCTTAAGATTTTATTAATCTGCCTGACAGATAGAGACAGCTGGAGAGGGAACACAAGCAAGGGGAGTGGGGAGGGAGAAGCAGGCCTCCGGCTGAGCAGGGAGCTTGATGCGGGGCTCGATCCCAGGAACCTGTGACCACTACCAGAGCCGAAGGCAGACGCTTAATGACTGAGCCACCCAGGCGCCCCTGTAGTGCTTTTTAAGTCTTGTTTTAGAAAATCCTTTCCTTTCTCCACACACGCACACCCGCACACACACCTTGCTGTCTGTCTCTCTTTCAGGCATTGTCTTTCATATTTGTGTTTAATCCACTGGGAACTAATTTTTGTGTATGTATGAAGTAGAGATCCATTTTCTATTTTTCTATCAGATACCAATACTTTGACATCATTTATTGAATACTCTGTCTTCCCATTATTTATAATTTGTTAGGTTTTTAAAAAATGCTTTTCATTGGGGCGCCTGGGTGGCTCAGTTGCTTAAGCATCTGCCTTTGGCTCAGGTCTTGATCCCAGGGTCCTGGGATTGAGTCCCTCATCGGGTTCCCTGCTCAGCAGGGAGTCTGCTTCCCTCTCTCTCCCTCTGCCTGCTGCTCTGCCTACTTGTGCTCTCTCTGTCCAAATAAATAAATAAAATCTTTTATAAAAAGCCAATGCTTTTCATTTGTGCAACTTGCTAAACTCCCATTATTTCTAGTAATTTATATGTGTAGATAGTAGGTACTGTCTATGACACTTAATGAAGAATGGAGTTTTTGCTTTTTTTTCCACATCACATTTTATATTTTTAAAGTTTGTTGTGGACCTGTAGGAAGATGAGGATCCTAGTGCAATGTTGTATAGAAGCAACAATAATGGACATCTTTAACTTGCTCCTGATTTTTCCTGCAGAGAGATAAGTGCCTCTTCAGGGAGCTAGAGGCTTACTGACCTGGACAATTCCAGACCCCTTTCGGGTTTCAGCTTAATTTAGGAGTTAATTTTGCCCAAAGTTTAACCCCCTCCCCGTCGCAGGGAACGGCCTCAGATAAGCTGCAGCATCACACGAACTTAGTGTGTCGCTCTGGTCCCGTTCCCTCCTGCCCCTCCTCAGCTCCTTGCTGCCCCCTGCACGTCCAGGTCCAGCAACGCAACGGAACAGATTGGATGCAGGGTCTTGTCAGGGAGAAGGCCTCCTCAGATTCTCCAGTCCAGAGTACTGTCAAGCAGAAGGCCCAAGTCAGTAACGATTTTAAAAACAAGAAAACTCTAATGTGTTGCAACTCTTGGCCGGCTCAGTCAGTAGAGCCTGACACTTGATCTCGGGGTTATGAGTTTGAGTCCCACATTGGGTATAGGGATTGCTCAAAAAAAAAAAAAAAAAAAAAAAAACAACTCTAGTGTGTTGAGAGTTATAAACAACCTTCTTATACGTTGGTGGGAGAGGTATAAATTGGTACAGTCTTTCACAAAAACGACAGCAATATATAGGCGCCGTGGAAAGGAAGGGGTATTCTTCAAATGTTAATCATCATTATCTGGCTTTATTGATTTTTTAAATTCATTTTGAATGTCTTCCAGGAGTGTACATTGTCATTGTATTATCTAGGAATTGCTTTTAGAGGACCATATATTCCAAGGAAAGAATCTAAGGAAATAAAAGTAACCTGAAGATTTTTCTACAGAGAGTCTTAATTTGTAATTGGAAAAATTTAGAAGCCACTTTGTTTTATTCACTGCTCTGTCCCCAACTCTTAGAACAATGTCTGCCACGAAAAGGTTCTGGAAGACTGTTGAATGAATAAAATTTGAAGTCAGACTTCTCAGTTTTATGTATTAGGGTTACTTTCTTTTCAGCTGATGTTTGAATTAGTTGGGAACCTAAGAAGATTCCTTGTGTTTTGATTCCCTTGTGTCTTCAGAGAGGGACCAGCTTGTTCTCACTTTGAGGAAGGAGCTCTCATTAATGGCTCTCCTGAACCCTCAGTGGGTGTTTTATAGAAGCTGCAAAGGAGCTGTCCTCTTTCCTGAGATAGTAGCTTTTTTCTTTCAGGATGGCCCAGAAGGTCTTGAGGAAATAATAGAAAATAAATGCCATGATGGCCGCCTGGGTGGCACAGTGGGTTAAAGCCTCTGCCTTCGGCTCAGGTCATGATCCCGCGGTCCTGGGATTGAGCCCCACTTCGGGCTCTCTGCTCAGCGGGGAGCCTGCTTCCCTCTCTCTCTCTCTCTGCCTGCCTTTCTGCCTACTTGTGATCTCTGTCAAATAAGTAAAATCTTTAAAAAAAAAATGCCATGAGGAATAGGTGCTTCTGCTTCTTTTAGCGTAAAAATGAACAACAGGAAAGCAAGTGGATGATGAATAGTGATTCCTCATGGATCCAAGGGGAGCGTGAAGGTGTGGTAAAGGGAGAGGACTAGAAGGGTTGATAATTGATTGTTTTGAAGACTGTGTTAGTAAAATTCTTTAAAAAGTGAGATTTCGTGAAATGCTAGGGAGTAGACTACATCCCCCGGAATGAAAACCAGGGGAAGGATATTCTGCGTGTTCTGTTGTGGACTAGGCAGCCCTTAATCTCGAGAAGGGAAGGAAGGAGACGGTACAGGTACATTCACACAGAGGTCCATTAGCAATGTGGTCATGGGCAGAAAGTGTCAGACATGGTTGGGACTCCCTCCCCTCTCTTTCTTTCTTTCCTTTTTTTTTTTTTTTTAAAGATTTTTATTTGTCAGAGAGAGTGAATATGAGCTGGGAGAGGGGCAGAGGGAGAATTGGACTCTCCGTTGTGAAGGGAGCCAGATGTCAGGTTCGATCCCGGGACTCTGGGATCATGGCCTGAACCAAAGGCAGACACTTAACCGAATGAGCCAGCCAGGCGCCCCTCCCTCCCCTCACTTTCAACTAGCAAATGTTAAAATAGGTAGACTGAAGATTGCATTTTCTGCTCAGCTTGGTCGAATAAACCTGTTTGGCTTACTGTTTTCTTCTTCGTGGTCTTGTGAACAGATATTGCCAGTGAATTCAAAGAGCAGTTACAGGTCTTGATCCCATTTGTGTTAAACCCAGCTAACTTAATGGAAAAGGAGATCAATGGCTCAAAAGTCACCTGTCGGGGGCTCTTGGAGTATTTTAAGGTAAATATGGGTTTTAATTATCAAAATATTTGACTTTTGGTAAAACTGATCTAGGTCATAAACTAACTTGAATTTTACTATTTTAAAGCTTAGGGACAAGTTTCTCATGGGGGAGATGGTGAGAGGCATTTTCAGAGCCTCCAGTGTCCTTCCAGGAGTGGGCCACTGGGTGGCAGTATCGGTCTAAGAACCAAATGGATGTTCTTTGCACTTTCTTAGAGGAGTAATTACTGTGGCTAAAGGAAGATGGTTCCTCAAGGAAGATGGTGTGGACAGGAGGTGGTTAGGAAGTTGCCGTGAGTAGGAGGAGACGGCACCTAGATGTGACATGGCTTCTTCAAGGCGGACGGTCACTGTGCCCACAGGTAGTGGTGAGGCCAGTGTGCATGGGGAATCTGGTGGGACTCCTAGTCTTGCTAGGCTCGTGCTGCTTGAGAACAGTTTTAGATAACTAAAAAATGCTAACATGCACTCAAATGTGTGTTGTGTTTTTGCTAATTCCTGGGTGTTGATCTAGGTCTTTAGGAAAATGCAGTTTGGTCACTTTCTAAACATTAAAGTATTATTAAATGTGACAGAATCACATTTTTCACAGTCGTTTCTATGTTTATATTCTAAGGCATATATTAAAATTTACCAAGGAGAAGATCTGCCTCATCCCAAATCTATGCTTCAGGTAAGCAGTTCTTTGACGTCCTAAATGATACTGTTTGGTACTTGTTGACCTACACGCAAGAAGCCACGTCCTTTGAGAGTGTGGGTGCCTGGATGGCTCAGGCAGTTAGGCGTCCAATTCTGATTTGGGCTCAGGTCATGATCTCAGGGTCCTGGGACTAAGCCCCGTATAGAGCTGTGTGCTCAGTGGGGTGGTCTACTTGAGAATTCTCTGTCTCCCTTTCCCTCTACCCCCCCTCCCTGCCACTTGTGCACGTGCTGTCTCTCTAAAATAAATAAGACTTAAAAAGGAATACTGTTGCTCTCCTTGCCTGTTTATGCTGAAGTATGTTAATTTTTACCACATTCTTCATGGTGACTGTCCCTGGGTTTTTTTGTTTTGTTTTTTTTGTTTTTTATTACAAGATTTTATTTATTTATTTGACAGGGAGGGAGCCAAGCAGGGGAGAGGCAGAGGGAGGGGGGAAGCAGGCTCCCCACTGAGCAGGGAGCCTGACATGGGGCTCGATCCCAGGACTTTGGGATCACAACGGAACCAAAGGCAGATGCTTAATTTACTGAGCCACCCAGGCATCCTTGCTCCCTGGGTTTTTTGTGTATATTCATGGGGATACAGTTAAAGCAGAACAGCCCCTCACTGGGCCTGGTCTTCCCACCAAACGTACTGTGGAGAGCACTGTTTTATTATACCCAGGTAGAACAGGCCCAGTTATCTTAGACAAATTATTGTCCTGTTACCTGTTGTCTGCTTTAGTAGAACACGTCCTGGCATACCTGTTTACTGCTTACTGGTCAGGTTTTTTATTTTCAGCCACTTTTATTTACAACATTTTGCTATTTTCAAGATGTCATTTTGTTAACACAATTTCTGACTTTCATGTGCAGAACATAAGGCCGTTTACTGTCAAATGTTTCTTTAAAAAAAATATTTTATTTATTTATTTATTTTTAAAGATTTTATTTATTTATTTGAAACAGAGAGAGAGAGAGATCACAAGTAGGCAGAGAGGCAGGCATAGAGAGAGAGGAGAAAGCAGGCTCCCCGCTGAGCAGAGAGCCCGATGCGGGCCTTGATCCCAGGACCCTGAGATCATGACCTGAGCCGAAGGCAGAGGCTTAACCCTCTGAGCCACTCAGGCGCCCTTATTTATTTCTTTGACAGAGAGACAGCGAGAGAGGGAACACAAGCAGGGGGAGGGGGAGAGGGAGAAACAGGCTTTCCGCTAAGCAAGGAGCCTGATGTGGGGCTCCATCCCAGGACCCTGGGATCATGACTCGAGCCGAAGGCAGACACTTAACTGACTGAGCCACCCCGGCACCCCATGTTTATTTCTTTAGTAGCAAAATATTTTCACAAAGAAAGCTAGAGTTTGAGTCCACATAAAGACAATTTTTTTCCCTTCTTTTTTGACCCACATCTATTTCTTAACCCGCATCTATTTCTTAATGGTATTTCTAGAGGTTAATTGATGATAAAGACTCTATGTATAAGGATGTTTTTTGGCAGAAAAGGAATATTTTATTTCATAAATTGGGAAATGGAGAAACCTAAAAAATGGCAGAAGTATCCTAAAAAAAAGGAAGAATGGGACAGGGTGAGAGGACGGTGGCACTTGACTATTTGTGGAAGAACGTTAAAAGAGGGGATTCCGAGTTTCTGCTTTTCCTTTCTTAAAAGGCCACCGCTGAAGCCAATAATTTAGCAGCCGCAGCGTCCGCCAAAGACATTTATTATAACAACATGGAGGAGGTATGTTGGGCACGTGTCTCATTCTAACATATCGATCACCGGGTCCTGTTCCTGACTTCGGAAGCCCAAACTGATCCTGTTTACTGTATCTGAAGCCGACGAGACAACAAAGCTGTGTTCAGGTCCCCCTGGTCATTGGGGTCTTCTAGTTCTTTCCATTGCTAAGCAAGAAGAAAGCAAGCTTTCTTCTGGTGCAGTTAATGTCTCTCTGCTTATTTCCGTGTACTTTTCAGAGGAAGTGAACCCAGACTTTACCGGTCTTGGTCATCATTTTAAAGTTAATTTCTCATATCTTAAAATGTTCTGACTTTTTCAGTGTTTTTACTTGTTTCATTGGGCACTTGTTTTCAAAGGGATCTTCAACATGTTATGTCTTTATTCTTTTTAGGTTTGTGGGGGAGAGAAACCTTATTTGTCTCCAGACATTCTAGAGGAGAAGCACTGCGAATTCAAGCAGCTTGCTCTGGACCATTTTAGGAAGACCAAGAAGATGGGTGGGCAGGATTTTAGCTTTCGTTACCAGCAGGAGCTGGAGGAGGAGATCAAGGAGCTCTATGAGAACTTCTGCAAACACAATGCCAGCAAGAATGTCTTCAGCACCTTCCGAACCCCCGCGGTGCTTTTCACGGGCATCGTGATTTTGTACATAGCCTCAGGCCTCACTGGCTTTGTTGGTCTTGAGATTGTGGCCCAGCTGTTCAACTGCGTGGTTGGGCTGCTGTTAATAGCACTTCTTACTTGGGGCTATATCAGGTACTCTGGTCAGTATCGCGAGCTGGGAGGAGCAATTGATTCCGGCGCAGCATACGTACTAGAGCAGGTGAGTGGTGCCGCGGACCAGGCTGCGGGACAGCCACAGATGTTTGTGCCTTTATCGTAGAGTGTTGCCACTTGGAAGAGCTTCACAGTGAAAGAAGGCATGAGAAACTTCCCCTGGCCGGCTTTTGTTTTTCGATAGGCATTACGTTGTCTCATCCTTCTTTAGAATGTCCATATTTATTCCTCATAGTTTGTTTCCATGCCTAAAAACTGCCCTCTGACGCGAGAAAGTTCCGACTTGGACAGACTGTGCTGCTCTTGGGGAGCATCTAACCACATGCTCTTCAGACACATTTCCTGTGTGATTCTCCCCTCCTCCGAGGTTAATTTGCTTCACTGAAAATCAGGAGCTTGGGAAATTTCTCTGTTTTGAGTTCTGCTAATGGGTGGCATCTCTTTCGCTTTAAATCTTTCACAAAGCCAATGGCCGTTGACATTGACGTGTCTTCCAGGTGCACGGATCCTTGAGCCTGATTTCTTTCTCTGAGTACTGCCAACGGATCCGTTAAGCCAGAAACTTTGGAGGAGCCAAGATGGCTTCCCACCCAACTAGGATAGCAGAGCAGAGGCTTAGCTAAGTCTCTGCTGCCGCAGGCTCCCCCGACACCTGCATTTTCATTTCCCGATTTTCTGAGAACCTAACCCATGATGTAGACAGAGATTTCTGAAGGTTTCCCTCCGAAGTCTTTCTCTTGGTGCTGGGTTGTCTTTTATTAACTGATATGTTGAATCAATGGACTCTTGCAGGCTACTTCTCATATGGGGAATTCCACTCAGGCCGCGATGAGGGATGCCGTTGTTGGGAGGCCCCCTGTGGATAAAAAAGCTCAATAGCATCTTGACGAGGGGATCCAAAGAGAACGCCGCCAGCCCTTCCTGATGTCTGGGTTTCTGCCACGCCAGGTCCAAGTGCAGAGGAACGCAGATCTGGGATCACCTGGGAAGAGCTGAAACTCAGCAGTAATAAATTAATAGACCTTTCCCGTGGCTTCAAATTCTTAAACCTACTTCCATTGCTATTGGAAGCATTTCTTTTCCTTGCTGATATAGATCCACGCCTATGTCTGTTTTCTTATTACTCTCTGCTTTGTGCACTTTATGGGGGAGAAAGCTAAAGGGAAAAGCTGCAAATGTGGTTTTAAATCCTGTATGTACCACTTAGTGCCTTTTAAGATTGTATCCAGGCTTTTGAGGACACAATAGGGAGGGAATCGAGAATAACCTCATGAAAGATGCTGTTTTGGGGTGAAACCGGTCTGTTCTTTTATACCTTACTATTTTAAAATGTTTACAAAACTTGCAAAAGCTTCAGAACAAAAGACTGAAAATGACGCCATTACACTTTTAAAATCTTATAATGTTAAAGAATCCTGCTTGCCAGAGAGTGTGGAAAAACCACAACCTATTTAAATCTACCATACACTGAAATCTATGGTCTTTTACTGACAGGCTGACAGTTTTGTTGGAACATACTCTTATTTTATTTTTGCCTTCATTCCTCTAGCTTCTTTTTAGAAAAGAGGCAAACAGGCCTTGAAGAGCCAGAATGGCTCATAATGAAAAGAGTAAGTGTGATACTTTAAACAAAAAAGCTTGAGTTTAAATGTACTGTGTGACCTCTGATAAGTCACTTGAACTTGTGCCTTGGTCAGAGTCACCGTTTGCAGGTTTATATACACATAGGTGTTCATATATCTCACAGTTGTCATTTAAGAGGTCTTGTTTCAAGAGTTCTACATAAGAACAGAACTTTATTGAGGACTAGAGGAAAGACATTACCAGACATCACTGCCTTCAGTTGTCCTGTTTCATGTGGCCTAGGAGTAAATCAGGTCTTTATCCAAAACATTTACTTCTGTTCTCCTGGCCACTAATCTTTTTAATAATAAAACTAAAATTGTCAGTTTTGTTCAGTGAACCTTTCTTTAACCTCACTTGACTAGTCTGGTAGCTTTAAAATAGCTTTGGCTTAGTGAGGACTGAAGTCACACCCAAATCTGGACATGGTCTAGAAGTGTCTAAGAAATCTTTTTATTTACCTTGATTGGGTGATAAAGAACATTTTATCTATGAGTTGCCTTTTCCTTTGATTATAATATAATGGTGAATTGTGGGTTTTTAAACTCCATAAAACTTGCCTGTAAGTATTTACATAAACATTCAGGTAGGAGAGCCTTAATTCTTAAGATAATTTTTATTGTGGGAGGGAGATAGAAAGGCTAAGGTGAAACCCAAGTGTAGATTCTACATACGTGAAGTCTGAATGGAAGGCAGAAGAAAGAAACATGTAATCTCTTTATCAAGAATTTTCTTCTTACTATTTTAAACACTTCACCACTGAAGTATTTTTATGGGTCTGAATTAATTCCAAGCATTTTATATTTTTTTCATGTCTACATACCATCTTGCCCTGAAGTTCTTGCTAGTTTATTCAATTGCCATTAAATTTTAGGAAAGTTCCAGCTTGTTCTAAAAACTGTTTACTTGCATATCAGTGATGCTTAGTGTTGACTGTTGAATTGGAAACTTCTCTTTGAAATTGTGGTACATTTTCAGGTGGCCTCACATCTTTCTGAAGGTTCATAATATTCGCTAAAGGCCTTGCAGATGTTGAGGTACTTGACTTTTAATGCATTGTAAAGGCACATTTATAGATTTCAAATGTTGTCTAAAGTGACGCTTTTAATGGTGAGAAAATGATGATGTGTCTAAAACGTATTTTAATACTAAAGTATTAGAATTTTTAAAGTGAACCAGTATGTGGTAATGTATGACTTTCTTAGGATTTAGTTACTGTTCAGATTCACCATTTCTGTTTCGATCTTAAATAATTTGGTTAATTCCCTGGGGAAGCCTTATTATTTTTGTCTTTATAGGTTAACTTATTCTGGCTCTGAAAAGCATTGGATCAAGTTTTCTCAGTGAAGATCCTTAATGAGTTTTCTTTGGCTTCTTTTCTCTATTTTTACAGTAAATTGGTAGTTTTATATCAACTTTTTCAATAAAAGATGCATTCTCATTGCTGGCTTTGAACAGTCCAGGGAGATTTATAACCAGGTTGAAAAGCATGTCTTGTACCTCTTAACTTCCCTCAGCCTTTAGTTTGTGGGTCAGAGACATTGCTTAGGTGTTCACAGTGCAAATGTTTGCCTGGTGTGTGTAGCTCTGCCACTCCAGACCAGCCTTTTCACAGAAGCATTTATGGTTTGCACGTTTCCAGCAGTTATATGGGGCATTGTCCTATTAACGTATAAAAAGAGGTTTTTAGAATGTCTATAGGAAGTATTCATTTCAGGAAAAAATTTTTTTAAAAATCCAATTAGCTTTTTATAGTAAAAATAATAGAGTCAAAATTTCAATTCTTTCATGAGAAATCTTTCTGGATTGGTTTGTAGATACAGTGGGGGGAAGTGATCATGTGTGATGATCCAGCGTCTTTGGAGCCGTACCCTGTTTTAGCGATATACCAAGAGATCTGTTCCGCGGGGGGCTACCTATTAACGCTGTCTTCGTACTTGGTAGAATTGCCTATGAATATCATTTTGCTGTATCCATTCTTTCTCTTGTCTCTTAACATGAGATGAAAGGCTTTAGGCAAATAAACAGACAAACTGCCTCGTTACTGGCTGAGCGTTCCATTAGCAGGCCATAGCCAGTGTTTTACCTGCCTTATAAAAGTGGTGTCTTGGATAGGGTGAGTTTGGATGGGTCCCTATGTTACAGATAAGTAGGTTGACCTAAACCCAGGCAAAAATCATTGAAAAAAAAAAAGTTTTTATTTTTTCCTGGAGTTTTCTTTCTTTAAGTAGTTTATATGGAAGTCTTCATTAGACTTTTTTTCCCCCAAAGAAATATTGAAATGTAATTTAGGATGATTTAGGTTGGCTGCCATCCAAGGAAGCCAGCGTGGGCTACATCTTCCTGGCTTACATTTAGATCTGAAAAAATTTTAGTCAAGGAATAGGGCGCAATGAAGACAAGCTTCAGTTATGAAAGTACAAACTGTGTAAGTGGTTTTTTAAGATGACATTAAGAAGCCCATTGTAAGAGCCCATTTGCTGTGTTGGGTTAGTTTTTCTTACTTACATCGTGTTGTAGTTCTGTTTTGGCTCTCATCTATGTTAGAGTGCCTAAGACGTATTTGGGAGACTTGTTTAAAACCATTCACTAGCTTTATGTCAGGGATTGCCCTCGTGGGTCTGGATTGTGACCCTGGAATCATCCCTTTGATAGACAGTGTTGGAGGCGGCTCAGAGACCGGTAGAGAGCCGAGCGGACGGACAGGTGCTACGTGCGGCTCCAGGTAGGTTCTCTGCTGCCAGGACTATAACCGATGGCTCACCGTGTTCAGAGTCATAGGGGCAATGTCTTTCATCTAGAGAATTAGCTAAGCTTGTTAAAGCTGTTTTTCTAAATTAAGATATCCTAGTGCCTTCTCTGAAAAATGAATGTACAAGTGTCCTGTTTACTAACAGATGTAATTAGGATTAAAAAAAAACCACTTTTTGAAGGGTGTTTTTTAAAAAGGAAAATTTAGCACTGTGACTTGAACCTCTCATCTTTCGTGCACAGAACACCTTAAGCTAATAAAAATAAAAACAAAAAGGAAGGAGAAAATAACTAAAAATTAGTGACAGAAGTACCCCCATAACAGGAACTTTCCAAAACAGGTCTAGGAGCAGAAGGATTTCAAAAGAAAATGTTCCTCCTTGGAAGGAATTTTCATGTGCCAGAACTAAAATTTAACTGTAGTGCTCTTCTGACCAAGGAAAGGTTGCATTTGATTCCTGAAGATTCCTAATTTAGATGGCTAAATGCTGCCATGGACTTAATCCTTAAAGGGATCCATATTAATCCTGAGCATCTACAAGTTTTCGTTTTCTTTTCTTTATAAAATGATTCGTTGAAAATTCTTTCTCCCAGACCCTTGCCTTTGAATGGCTTTAAAATTTAATACCCGTTTTTAAAAGTGCAATGGGATGAGATTATGCTATTTTAAAAGCATGTTTTCTGTTTCTTAGTTGTAAGGTCATTTAATTGAATAAAGATCATAGCACCAAGTCTTGTGTTTTTTTTGTTTTGTTTTCTTTTTTGTTTTTTTTTTTTTTGTGTTTTTTTTTTTGTTTGTTTCTTTCTCCGTTCTTTAATACGGGCAGGTCTGTGAAATAGATTTGGGCTTGGCAAAGTGAATAGGATATCTGAGGGGAGGGATAATAACTCCATGTCTGGGGTAGTTAGTGGTAATGTGGTTCGGGTGTGTCACCTTTCTTTGTCCTGTGAAAACATACCGGACGGTGTTGCTAGCTTAGTGCTGGAGAAGGCTGAGGACTTGGAGGTATTGCTTAAAATCAAACACAAATTTCATTTACAGTAACGTGGACTTGTGAGGACCCTTGAACTTGCAGCACTTTCATTTGGTTGCCCCATCTGGTTGAATGCTTCCTCTTTGGGAGGGGATGAAGCTCTATCTATCACTGGTGACCTTGGAGCCAGTGGAGAAATTGCACTGGACCTCCCAAATACTGGCTAATTGCTACACATAGCCTATTTGGCCCTGCAGTAAGATTTCTGGTATGTTTATAGTTCAAAACACATACTTGGGGGGCGCCTGGGTGGCTCAGTGGGGAGCCTGCTTCCCTCTCTCTCTCTGCCTGCCTCTTTGCCTACTTGTGATCTGTCTCTCTGTCAAATAAATAAACAAAATCTTTAAAAAAAAAAAAAACAAACCATATACTTGGTGTGGTCAGTAGCCATCCATCCCTCCCTCTCTCCCTCTGTCTTTCTCTCATGGTGGTCATATGGAAGGTGCCAGGCTAGCTGTTGCACTTGCGTTCATCGCAGTATAGTTAGGGAAAGTGCAAACTAACAAATTGGTAGGATAGGAAGGGTGTGGTGCACACCGGAGGGCTACCATCAGAGTGGCGATGCCCCCCATAGCACAAGCCGGGGAGAAGGAAAGAGGTGGGGCAAGTGGGCGTGTGTGGATGGGGAGAAGCCAAGCAAATTATGGTTTGTCCTTGGTGCATTGACATTCTTGCCTTTGATTACCATATATCAGTGTGCAAAGATGAGTTCAACTCTAGCTGAATCAAAGAAGAACTGATGGTAACTGGATGTCTGGGAGCAAAATTGACATCAGGCACTGGAAGAACTCATGTGTCAACAGGGCAATTACCTCTCTTATCTGTGGCGGCTGTATTATCTGTGTTTGCAGATGGATTTCTTCTGTGCCGCAGGGGAGGTAAGGGACAGATGGTTCCAGGCTTACATCACACCACTTTAATGTCTCTGGGGGGAAGAGCCCCCTTTTTTTTTTTTTTTTAAAACCCATTGCCTATTTAAGAATGTGTGTGTACATAGCTCCAACTTAGAGACGGCTTCTGATTGGTCTGGCTTGGGTCCTATGTTCCTTCAGGGTCAGTTGCTATAGCCTGGGGGCTGGGGCCTGAGAGCCGGACTGAGGTCACATGTGTTCCTAGTCACGGTGATGTGGCACCGTGATTTGGCAGGTCCACCGGAAACACACAGTCACCAAGTGAAAGACTGCTGGACAGACAGAAAACAAATGCCCATCACAGTCCCAGTGCCCCAGACTATTGCTCCATTTAACAAATGGGAGAATGAGAAAGCCTGGAACATTTCAGGAATGTTCTTTCAAAGGGAAGTAGGTGGTTATGCTGCACATGTATGCAGGGGAAGCTCTTCAGAGCCTCTCGGATTTGTTCTCATTAGTGGACTTAAGGGGTCTCAGAAATTGGTTCCAGGAGGAAATTAAACTTCACCTTCCTTTTCTTTCATGAAAACCTGATTTTTCTGGTCAAACGGTCACAAAGCCACACCAGAGTAGCCCAGATAAGTGTTAAAAAACCTGTTTTCAGTCAGCAGGGACTCTTAATCTCAGGGTCTTGAGTTCAGGCCCCACATTGGGCACAGAGCCTACTCAAAAAAAAGAAGAAAGACTATATTCAGTTGACCTTGATGGGAGTTTTCCCCAGATGAGTGTTCAGGTTTTGAGAGTTAATGTCAAGTAACAGAAACCCTCGTGTTCTCACAAAATGCTCCTAATGGATTCTGCTCCTTTAAATGTGGTTTGCTGTTCTTTCTTTCTCCCCTCTTTCCCTTCCCCCTTTCCTTCTCCTGGCCTGGCCTTGCTACCTGTCCTACCCCACCTGCTCAGAATCCCCAGAGGGTCTCATGCCTTCAGCATAAGTTTGAGCCATTTTTTCCTTAACTTTCTCAGAGACCCCAAAACACTGGATTCTCCTGGGGGAGCCATTGTCCTCATTAGAAGGCAGAGAATGGGGACATTGCAAATAATGACCATGACCCCGCCTCGGCCCACCGTCACCCCGTCCCCTGCCACACAAAGAGCAGGGCTCCATGGCTGTGGTTGCAGAAAAGACCAGAGGCTTTGGAGTCAGCGCTCAGTTTGATCCTGGCATGGCTTCCCGTGGGAACATTGGTGGTGGACTTGGGAAGGGGCCTGGAGACACTCTTGCTGGTGGCGGCACCAACATCAAGTGGTAGCTTCTTGGCCTGGGGTCTTACAGAGCTCCGCTTTTCAGCGCTGTGTGGAAGGTGAAAATCACTTTCCTGACATCCTCATTCGTCAGGATGCTTTTTGTTTTGTTTTCCCTGGCACAACACTCGGGAAATGGGCAGTCACCTCCGGGCAGTTCTGAAAGCAGAGAGTCAGGAGAAGCAGAAGTCAGTCTGGTGTTCTCCAACCCCAACCTCTGCGCCTTGGGTTTGGAGTGTTTACGGGTAGTCACTTGTTTAATATGCAAAACGATTTGTTGGGTAAGTAACAATGCCCATAAAGCTCTGGTATGTATTTGCGTTGCCTCTGACTCTCCCATTGGGAAGCTGGTGACTGACGTGTGATGTCATTGACGAGCCTGTGCTTTTCCTCCTGTTAACAGCTGACGTGTCCCCACGAGGATTTACCACGTGCCACGCACCAGGCTCCGTGCTTCGTAAGCATCATTTCATCTGCAGCTCTCCCTTTGGGGAATGTATTTTCACCTGTGATCTTACATATTGTCCAGCATCACCATCGCTCTGTTTACAAGATGAATAGACCAGGCTCAGAGGGGGACGGGTGTCCCAGACCCTACAGCCAGCAAGTGACTGGGCCAGGATGTGGCCCAAACATCTCGAAGGCAAGGTGTAGGGCTGGCTGGGAGTGGGGACAAGAGGGATGAACAGGAGCTTGTTCCACTCTTAGGGAGCCAGAGTCCAGCCAGAGCCGGGTGCCAGGAAGGGCCTGTGTCTGGTCATTCATTCATGGAATTTGAGCTGTGGACTTGGTTTGGGGGGTATCTGATGGCTTAAGACCCAGTCGTTAAAAGGGCTTTCTTTCTGCCGGACTTCTGAAAGCCTTCACATGGTTTTCAAATTTAATATAGTTTTAAACTGTAAGCCCACTTGATTGGAGGAGATAAGTAAACGGATGACAGTCCAGCGTGGTTTGTATCCAAGTGGCTGTGTAATACAAGATGGGCGGCCCGAGGCGCGTATGTGGAATCCGCGAGGAGGTGGTGGCGCTGGAACTGGGTTCAGGGGCACCTCTAGGTGGAAGAGGGCGTAGGGAGTGGCGGTGAGTGGGAGGCATCCCTGCCCGTTTGCCCCAGGGGCTGGAACAGGCTGTCCCTGCCGCGGGGCAGGGAGCTCAGCGAGGCTCTCATTAGTCAGCCGCGCGGGGAGGAGCCGGGTGACCTTACGCTGGCTGGAGCCTCTGCGGCCATTAAACCTGGTCCCTTGGCGGTGCGCTGCCTCCCAAGTTCGAGAGGTGGGTGGAGCGGCCTTCCCCGAACTTAAGGAAGGATGAGGTGCTCGGGGTGGCTCTCTAGTAGCCCCCGGAACGCTGCATGGGAGACGGAGAAGTTGGGGGAGGCGGGCGTAAACAAGTGAGGGGGCAGCCTGCCAGCAGCCGCGCCCCCTGGCACCCCAGGCCGCGAGCGCCACCGTGGGTAGGCGACAATGATCATCCTCCCCGGGCTGCGCCGCCGCCTCTCAGGTGTCTGGTGAGCCTCCCCTGACTCTTCAAGGGATTCATAAGTTCACAGTCAAGTTCAGGGACAGGGAGGGGGCCAGTGAGGAACGCCAAGTGTGAGCTGGTGGCCCTGGGAGGGGTTAGAGGAGAACCGCGCACGGTCTCTGCCAGAATCCGCGGTATCCTGGGGTCCTGGTAACGCAGTTCCCTATTAATGACATAATGAATTCCTGCTTCCCCTGCCTCAGGCCTTTACACAGCGGATACACCCAACTCCAGCCTGGAATTGAGGGTCCACAGGACGGAAAAAGATGCGTGCGTCCATGGTAAGTGTGGGACATTGTGGGCTGCGGGAGGGCTGTGTTTTAGTGGGACTCATTGTCCTGGAGCCTGAGTTGTTACTGGGAGTGAGGGTCCTGGAGGATGTGGGACCACACCTCCCGCAGCGGCGGGCCATCAGGTGTCCCATGTGGGTTAGCCTGCTCCTGGTCCAGATGTCTCAGTACTCCTCTTGAAACAAATGCCAGGACAGGCAGGACATCCGGGAGGAGGGAGGTAGCAAGGGGCAACTTGCTCCGGGATGGCCCTGTCCTATTTCCCCCCACCTCCCGCCTGTCAGACCAGAACATCTGGACTGGCTCCTGGAGCCAGATGTTTGGTCTGCACCTGCTGCTCCAGACCCTGCCTGGGTCTAACCTTTTCTCCGGGCTTTTCTGGTCTCGGCTGACTCACCCCATGATCAGCCCTGACAGCAATTTCTCAGCTTTCACTTTTTCTTTTTCTAACCTGTGATCTGGTTCAGAAATCATAAAGGGGCTTAGCAAATGCTTCCCTTCGATCTAGCAGAACCTGCGACAGAGGGATTCAGGGCACCGGCCTCGGATGTAGACCCACCTGGGGTTGTTTTCCTACCCAGCCCTTGGCGGGGCACAGGCCTGCGGGGGCCGCTGTTCTGAGCACTTCTTGTCTCAAAGCCAGTTGGTTCCCCAGAGTGTATAAGACTCAATACACAGGACATGCTGGGAAGAGTGCTCCCTACGCAGAGTGAGTGCTCCCCTGTAATTCACTGGTATTACTATTTCAGTCCACAAAAAGATGCTACCAGGACTGGCAACGGGGTGGACCTGGCGTAGATGATGCCCCTAGTGGTCATTTTAAGCATCCCTCTCCTCGGTCTGACAACACTGTTTTTTTGTTTTTTTTTTCAAAGATTTTTAAAATTTATTTATTTGACAGAGATCACAAATAGGCAGAGAGGCAGGCAGAGAGAGAGGGAGGAGGAAGCAGGCTCCCCGCTGAGCAGAGAGCCCGATGCGGGGCTTGATCTCAGGACTCTGGGATCATGACCTGAGCTGAAGGCAGAGGCTTTAACCCACTGAGCCACCCAGGCGCCCCGACAACACTGTTTTCAATAATAATCATGAAACAGATAGTAAGAGTATCCAGGAAAGAAACAGTGAAAATTTTCTTATTTATTGAGGTTTGTATGTGGAATCATGCCAGTGCAAAAGTAAAAAAAAAAAAAAAAAGTAAGAAAAAGAAAAATAAGGTAAATATTATGGAGAAAAATAGGAAAAAGTCATGGATTAGGAGTTTAGGAGTTTTTAATTTGGGGCACCTGGCTGGCTCAGTCAGGAGAGCCCGTGACTCTTGATCCCAAGGTCGTGGGTTTGAGCCCCATGTTGGGTGTGGAGATTGCTTAAAAATAAAATCTTTTAAAGAAGTTTTTAATTGCATGAATGTAGTTTTGAAAGATAGCTTATAGATTGGTCATGGTCACGAATAATAGCAACAAGACAGTTTCTGTTTTAGAACTTTTACTTCTGGAAAGTTGTCTGTGACTTTGTCAGGATTGATCTTTGCATGTCCATGTTCCGTATTCAGCTGAGCTCGATTTGTCATCTGTCTTTGCTCACAGCTGACTGAAGGGCACTTTTTATTAATTTTAATTTCAAAAGCTCCTCTCACATGAAATCACAAATATACAACTAGGAAAAGTCTTAAATGTGAGGATAGGTTTGATAGAGATTCCTAAAAATCACATTTTGGAGTAAATTCCAGAAATTACAATACTGCCTATGTCTTTAAAAAAAAATCAATCTAGTGGCTTTTAAATATCTCCACATATGAAATATTTTCACTGAAACATCGTCACCAGAAAATTCATCATATGTTTTTATCTTATTTGGCAAAATTCTCCCGTTTTCCTTCTTCTGCAAAAGATTAGAGGAAACTGTTGAGTGATAGTGGGCACTGACATTTATTTAATCCATTGTTTTAGAATGAGTCTAGTTCTCAGTAAAAGGGATCCACTTCTCTTTTAGTTTCTTCTGGCACTGGGAGAGCCAACTCCTCTGTGTTTTGTGTTGAAACACAGGAAAACGCACAAACCGTGCCCAGCGTGAGCTCGAACCACTCTGAGCCACTTGGAACTTACTGTTGGAACAGTAGCTAAATCTGTGTGTCCGCAGACTAAACAACGGAGTGTTCTCTGATCGAACTTCCATGTAGAAGACCAAGTTTTTTAAAGAAAAAGAAATAAAAATGTGCTCATTTGAGGCTCATGTATGTAATTAAATCTTAATAATAACGGCAGCAATTAGAACTTCAAGGAAATAGCTTCGGGGGAGGGGTGAGTAGTATTTTATCACTAAAATTAAGTCACTAGTATTTTACCATTAATATTCTTTAAAATTGGTACCTGATACACAGCAGACCAACCTTTGGTATGTTTTTATTGTTGTTTTTTTAAAAGATTTTATTTATTTATTTGAGAGAGAGATCACAAGTAGGCAGAGAGGAGGGAGCAGGCTCCCCACTGAGCAGGGAGCCTGATGTGGGTCTCGATCCCAGGACCCTGAGACCATGACCCAAACTGAAGGCAGAGGCTCAATACACTGAGCCACCCAGGCGCCCCTATTGTTGGTTTTTTTAAAAAGATTTTTTAATATATTTTTTTTTATTATTTTTATTTTTTTAAAGATTTTTATTTATTTATTTGACAGAGAGAGATCACAAGTAGATGGAGAGGCAGGCAGAGAGAGAGAGAGAGAGAGAGAGAGAGAAGCAGGCTCCCCGCTGAGCAGAGAGCCCGACGCGGGACTCGATCCCAGGACCCTGAGATCATGACCTGAGCCGAAGGCAGCGGCCTAACCCACTGAGCCACCCAGGCGCCCCAGATTTTTTAATATTTTTATTTGAGAGAGAAGGAGAGAGAGAAAATGAGCAGGGGGAGGGGCAGAGGGAGAGGGACAAGCAGACTCCCAACTGAGCAGGGAGCCTGATGCAGGGCCTGATCCCAGGACCCTGAGATCATGACTTGAGCTAAAGTCAGCCACTTATCCAATTGAGATGTCCAGGCACCCCAAAGTGCATTCCTTTTTTTTTTTTTTTTAAGATTTTATTTATTTATTTAACACACAGAGAGAGAAATCACAAGTAGGCAGAGAGGCAGGCAGAGAAAGAGGGGGAAGCAGGCTCTCCGCTGAGCAGAGAGCCTGATGCGGAACTTGATCCCAGGACCCTGAGATCATGACCTGAGCCAAAGGGAGAGGCTTAACCCACTGAGATACCCAGGCACCACCCCCCAAGGTGTGTTCTTATGGTTTTAAAAATTTCCATGGACAAGTTATCCCTATATGCACCCAAAGAATACAGCTCCCACCTTCCTGCTCTTTTGAGTGTGTGGCTGCCTGCCTCTTTGGGCTTGTCGAATGTCATTTGTTGTTAGAGCAGCTGCCCGGACCTCCCTGGGATGGAGAGACTGCTTGTCTACTGTTCAGCCAGTATCTCTCTGAGCCCTTTATTTTTATTTATTTATTTATTTATTTATTTATTCCTTTATTTTTATTTAAATTCAGTTAATTAACATATTATTGGTTTTAAGGTAGATTTATGAGACTCATCAGTCTTATATAATACTCAGTGTTCATTACAACACGTGCCCTCCTTTATGTCCATTCCCCCACCCTCTCCCCTCCAGCAACTCTCAGTTTGTCTCCTATGATTAAGAGTCTCTTATGGTTTGTCTCCCTCTCTGATTTCGTCTTGTTTTATTTTTCCCTCTCTTCCCCACGATCCTGTTTTGTTTCTTGAATTCCACATATCAGTGAGATCATATGATAATTATTTTTCTCTGGTTGACTTATTTCGCTTAGGATAATACCCTCTAGTTCCATCCTCATTGTTGAAAAGGCAAGATTTCTTTTTTTGATGGCTGCATAATATTCCACTGTATATATGAACCACATCTTCTTCATCCATTCATCTGCAGATCGACATCTGGACTGTTTCCATAGTTTGGCTATTGTGGACATTGGTACTATAAACATTGGGGTGCACATGCCCCTTTGGATCACTACCTTTGTGTCTTTGGGGTAAATACCCAGTAGTGCAATTGCTGGGTCATAGGGTAGCTCTATTTTGAACTTTGAAGAACCTCCATGCTGTTTTCCAGAATGGCTGCACCAGCTTGCATTCCCACCAGTAGTATAGGAGGATTCCCCTTTTCTCTGAGCCTGTTAGTTCAGCCTGTGACACCTCCTGGTCAGGGCCAGTGCTGATCATTTCTCTCCTCTCCGTGTTCCAAAGTTGCTTAGAATGAGCGTGATGTAGAGGCAAAGCTCACCATGTGGCTTTTACTGGAAGTCAGTACCTTTGTGCGAACTCCCTGGTATAGTGGAAAGAATTTGGCCCTTGGATTCAGGAAAACCTACAGTGGAATCTTCCCACTGCTTCTTGGGGAGCACTGAGAACTTGGGCAAGTTACTTCCCATCTCTGAGCTGTTTCCTGACCTATAAAATAGGGTGGCTGTTAAGAATTCCAGATAACTCGTGTGCACGCAGTGCTGATAGTGGTGGTGGCCATCCTGGTTTCCAGAGGAGTTAGGAGGCAGTCCCGATTCATGCATAGCCCCGGCCTCAGGCCTGGAGGCCAAGAGCCTGGAGGGCCCTGGAAGTTTTGCCTCCTTTTTCTAGGATCCTCATAGGGGCTGGACCTGGTACTCACTAGAGCTGCCCCTGTTCCTCTCTCAGCAGCTGGCAAGGGAAGAGGTGATATGTCAGCCCAGCCCCTCCTCTACCTTCTCTCTAGGGCTGAGGCTGGAGAGTGTGGGTGGTTAGACCTCCCTCCCGCACATGCTTCCTGCACCCACCCACCCAGGGGCGCAGGGTCTCTACCCTCTCCCAGGTACTTGGTTTTACAGCTTTTGCCCCATGATCTCAGTTATTCCTCACACAAACTGCTGGATGGGTCTGTATGGCTCCATTGTACCAGAGAAGCCCAGAGAAGCTCAGTGATTCCTAAAGGTCACACAGCAGTAGAGCAGAGAGGGGCTGAATCTTGGGTGGACATGGGCTCTGCTTCTGAAAACACAGACTTGGATAGTCAGTATTGATGCCCAGCCCCTCCCAGGTTTCCTTTTTTCCTTGAACCTTGGTACCAAACTCCCAGCACTTTGCTGGAAAATCCCCTCTCAGCACCCACGTTGGACTTCGGTCTTTCTTGTAATTTTCCAGGAGTTTCCCCAGAGCATCAGGAATGAAGGGGCTGAGATCAGAATTTCCACACTTGCCACAGCATGTGGTTTTAAGAACAAGGAGAACCTGCTCTCAGGCTGGTTTCACAACCTCCACGGCATCTCCAGCTGGTCCTGGAACTGAGAACTTTTCAAATCAAACATAATGAAAACACACCCAGTGACAGTGGCAGCAAAAACTGCCGTTTACCGAAGTCTTCCCATGTATTTGTGGTGTTTGCTCAGTGTTTTGTATGTATTACCTCGTTTGATCCTCAGGACAACCCCGTGAGTTCTTCTCACTTTACAGCTGGGGAAACTGAGGCTGCGAGAAGTTGGGTAACTTGTCCAAGGCTGTCCAGTTAGGAAGTAGCAGAGCCTAAATTTGAACCCAGACTGTCTGACTCTGGAGCCCCAAGGCTGTAGTCAGTATGCCTTTTCTGAAAACGAAATCCATCTGGATTTAGACATGCTCATGAGTCATGCTCAGTAGCCTACTTTCTGTATTTTTGGGTACATCTGAAATATTTCATTAAAAAAAAAAATCGCAAAGCTCTGACCAATGAGACTAAATGGGACCGGAAGTGTATGAATCGGAGCACATTCTTTAAAAACATTAAATTAACTAATTAAATTAAATTAATGTTTTAAAAACATACTTTTTTAAAAGGAATCTATTTTATTTATTTACTTTTTAAGTAGGCTCCACATCCAACACGGGGCTTGAACTCACGACCTCCGAGTCACACACTCCCCTGACTGAGCCAGTCAGGTGCCCCAAGAAGCACATTTATTTTTGTTTTGTTTCACTGCTTGGGTTGAAAATTCTTCTGCACGTGCTGTCGCTGTGCTCTCTGGTCCCGCCCGGGGCCCACAGCTGAGGGTCTCACACTGGATCAGAGCCGCAGGGGTGAATGCGGGTGACTCTGCAGGGGTGAATGCGGGTGACTCTGCAGGGGTGAATGCGGGTGACTCTGCAGGGGTGAATGCGGGTGACTCTGCGGGGGTGAATGTAGGTGACTCTGCGGGGGTGAATGCGGATGACTCTGCAGGGGCTGCGGACCGAATAGTCTGCTGGAGGGCTTGGCTGTGTCCTTTCTCCTGTGAGGGAAGAGGCTGGGGCTTCAGCCACCCCTTTGCCACTTTCAGACTGACAGAGGGTAAGTGACCTGCTCTCCTTCAGCCTCAGTTTCCCCGTGTGCAAAATGAGGTGTGTCTGCTCATCTCAGCCTGACGTTCAGGGTCACAGCTCTCTCCCCTCAGATACCCTCTCCTCCGGTTCTCACTCTGGGCTGCACTGTAGAACCACCTGGAAACTTTAAAAAAAATGCCCCCCTGGGCAGCTGGCAGTCCCCTCACAGCTGTGCTTCTGCTTCAGGCTGCCCGCACCCCTGCTTCCCTGTCTCCATCATCCCCCTTAAGGCCACTCCCTCCCCACCACCTTCTCAGATTGCAGGAGGATGTGAGGGGGTGAGTGTAGGATTCCGGTCGGAATTCCGTCTATACCACATGTGGACCCTCTCACCTGCTTCAGGACTTCACCAGAAATCTCAGGGGCCACCTTTTCTAGCATCATCTGCAGCTCCTCTCCCCCTCCTCCCTTACACCTGTTCAGCCTGACTTTGGCCTCCAACTCTGAGAGGAGCCACGCTCATGGAGGCCAACAGTGGCCCTCACGCTGGAGCACACTCCTGACCTCCAGAGGCCCGTTTTCAGCTGCCTCCCTCGCTTCTCCACTTGGCCACCTGGTGGGCGATTCACCCCAGCACCCCAAGCAGGGGCACCCACTTCTCCCGAGCCTGCTCATCCTGCCTCCCACTTGCTCTGGCCTGATCACCTTGGGGTGGTCTTGACCCCACTTTCCTTCATGCCCCACCTCATTCCGTCAGCAAACCCTGTAGGTTTGACCTTCATAGAAATCCAGAACCCGTTACTTGTCATCCCCACTGCCCCGCCTCATCTGAGCCATCAACACCACTTCCACACCTCTCTCCTCCTTTGTCCCCTCCACTGCAGCCACACTGGCCTCCGGGCTGCTCCTCAAACACCTGGGGCCATTGCTCAGGCGGCTCCCTCTGCCTGAATGTTCCAGATATCTGCAGGGCCCACTGTCTGCCTTCCCAGACCCCTCATTTAATACTGCTCCCACCCCCTCCCCTCCAGCTCCTTTAACACTGCCCTACCTTTTCTTTCTTTTTTATTAGGTATCTCTTCTAATATTCTAGATGATTTACATATTTACTAAGGCTTAAAAGAAATGGAAACATTTCTGTCTCTCTCCCTGGTACTGAACAAAAGCTCATGGAGGTAGGGATTTTTATTTCGTTCATAGACACAGTGCAGGTGCCAGGTTGGTGCCTGGAATCTAGCTCTGTGAGCATCTGTTGAGTGAATGAGCAAATAAATGGTTTTTTTGACCTTCGCATGCAGAGGTGGGCATCCTTGGCCGCTTACGGCACTGCCCTAAGGTGGACGAGAATATTTGTTAAAAAGGCATGGTGAGGGGCGCCTGGGTGGCTCAGTGGGTTAAGCCTCTGCCTTCAGCTCGGGTCATGGTCTCAAGGTCCTGGGATCGAGCCCCGCGTCGGGCTTTCTGCTCAGTGGGGAGCCTGAGCTTCCTCCTTTCTCTTTCTCTGCCTGCCTCTTTGCCTACTTGTGATCTCTGTCTGTCAAATAAATAAAAATAAAATCTTAAAAAAAAAAAAAAGGCACGGTGATCCTGGAAGCATGCCAGCACCCCCCTCTGCAGCAAATTGTGTGTAGACTCGAGTCCGAGAACCACAGCTGGGGATAAAGGCTGCAGGCTCAGAGTCAGGAACCTGGTGGGTTCGGGAGCAGAGTTAGAGCCCGTCACACAGTGTTATTGCCCTTGTCATTGTCCTGGATCCCCTCAGCGCTTAACCTCTGCTTTTCGCAAAAAACGATCATTTGAGTTTAAAAGAAGAGTTTAAAGATACTCAACAGACGGAATGAGCAGGTGGGCGTATTTGGAATAAAGCAACTACAGTAACACAAGTGTAGCAAGTAGGTGGTGGGGTACACAGATGTTCACCAAACAGCCCTTTCGGTTTTGAACGCTTGAGACTTGAAATTTTATGTTTGAAAATTTTTCATAATAAAATGTCAGGAAGCATGCTATGAACTTAACAATGCTCATTGCAGGAGAGCTGGAAAATACAGAAAAAGAGAAGGAAGCAAAATAATTCTAGTAACCGCCCCTAGCCCCACACCCAGAAGGATTCCCTGTGAAGATGTTGGTGTGTATCTTTCTAGTCTTTCTGTGGTGTGTATTTATTTTATTACATAGTGGTCATCGTATAACTTACCCCAAACTGAACACTCTGATGTTTGTCAGGGTTTTTTTTTGTTTTTTGTTTTTTTTTTTTTTTGGTGTGTGTGTGTGTGTGTGTGTGCTTCTAAAATGAATATATGTGTATTTAAGCATTTTGGAAAACTAGAAAAGAATGAAAAATACCCCAGATATCACTGACTGCCAATAAACAGTTTACATTTTGGTGTATTTCCACAGCTTTTCTTTATGTGTTTTCTTTTTTAAAAAAAGTTTAAAAAATATGCTGTTTTGTATAAAGATTTTCATTAACCATTATGTCATGGGCATTTATTGTCATTAAGTATTTTTCTAAAATAGAACTTTAAAACATATAGTGTCCTAGTATATAAATTTGGCAAGAATTATAATATATATATATTTTAAGATTTTGAAGATTTTATTTATTTGACAGAGAGATGGTGAGAGAGGGAACACAAGCCAGGGGACGGGGAGAGGGAGAGGGAGAAGCAGGCTTCGCACTGAGCAGGGAAACTGATGCGGGGCTCAATCCCAGGACCCTGGGACCATGACCTGAGCCGAAAGCAGATGCTTAATGACTGAGCCACCCAGGCACTTCTAAATATGGCAAGAATTAAATAATTTTTTTACATAGAATTTTTAGGTATCTGATGTTTCGCCATTGGATGTCACTTTCTGATGGACAGCTTTTGTGGGCATTTCAGATTATTTCCTTAAGATTTCGTCTCTAAATAGAAATTGAGTTAAAGAGTATGAATATTTTTAAGGTTAGTGATACAAATTGCCAAATTGGGGCGCCTGGGTGGCTCAGTGGGTTAATCCTCTGCCTTCAACTCAGGTCATGATCTCAGGGTCCTGGGATCGAGCCCTGCATCGGGCTCTCTGCTCAGCGGGAGCCCTGCTTCCCTTCCTCTCTCTCTGCCTGCCTCTCTGCCTACTTGTGGTCCCTGTCTGTCAACTAAATAAATAAAATCTTTAAAAAATTTAAAAAAAAAGATGTTGGCTACTATTGTAGTCACTAACTATTATAAAAAAAAATTGCCAAATTGCCCTTCAGAAGAGTTGTACTGATTTTTATTCCCATCAGCAATGGATGACAGTGTGTGTTTACTTGTATCTTTTCTTATTTTTAATATTAGTATTTTAATTTCCCCCAAACCAGTTTTTAATTTGCATTTATTTGATTACAAGTGAGGTAGAATATGTTTAGTTAAATTAGTGGTAATATGTATTTCTCCTTTTAAAGTTATTTAACATGCCCTTTGTCCCCTTTTTAATTTTGGAATTTAAGTCATTTTTATTGATTCATAAAAACTCTTCATATATTAAAGATATTAAATTTTCTGTCATTTTCTTCCAGCTTATCTTGGTAGTTTGTGGGGGGTTTTTTTTGTTGTTGTTTTTCAATGCAGAGAATGTATTAGTCGGGCTGATTTGGCTATTGGTAGCAAGCTGTCCACTTAAGCTAGGTCAAGTAAAGAAGTCTTAGTTTAAGGACACATGTGGAGGATCAGAGGATGAGACCTACTTGCCTTCTCTAGGTCCAGCCAACTGATGTGGGAGGCAGTGGTCACAGGATATGAAATATGGCAGCTGCCTAGGCAATGGGGACTATGGGCAATCATTTTCCCTTAAAAGGGAGCATGAACATCAGAGGCAGTGATAGAAATTTCTAATAATAAGACCTTTAACATTTTTTAAATCGTAAAACCTTTTACTCTTTTCCTTTGTGCCTTTTTCTTTGTCTTTTATCCTTTGAGTGTCTTTATTCTAAGACCTGATACAAATGCATCTATATTATTTTAAAATCTGTTTATAGTTTTATATCCTACATTTAAATGTTACTGATTTTTAGGAATCATTAGCACGGTCATATTTATAGGTTCCAGGTGGGAGATGTTTTCAAGAGGCTTTGGTGACAGATAATATTCACCTTTTCCAATTAAAACACCTCAAGCATCAGGCGCCTGGGTGGGTTAGTCAGTAAAGCAACTGGCTCTTGATTTTGGCTCAGGTCATGATCATGGGGTCCTGAGATGGAGTCCTGTGCCAGGCTCTGTGCTCAGCGAGGAGTCTGCTTGAAATTCTTCTCTCTCTCTCACTGTCCCTCTCCCCCACCCCACTCTCTCTCTTACTCTCACTCTAAAATAAATAGATCCTTAAAAATATTAAAAAAAAAAAAGAAGAGAGATTGGGGCGCCTGGGTGGCTCAGTGGGTTGGGGCCTCTGCCTTTAGCTATGGTCATGATCTCGGGGTCCTGGGATCGAGCCCTGCATCGGTCTCTCTGCTTAGTGGGGAGCCTGCTTCCCTCTCTCTCTCTGCCTGCCTCTCTGCCTACTTGTGATCTCTCTCTCTGTCAAATAAATAAAATCTTTTTTAAAAAATAAAGAAGGGCGCCTGGGTGGCTCAGTGGGTTGAGCCGCTGCCTTCGGCTCGGGTCGTGATCTCGGGGTCCTGGGATCGAGTCCCGCGTCGGGCTCTCTGCTCGGCGGGGAGCCTGCTTCCCTTCCTCTCTCTCTGCCTGCCTCTCTGCCTACTTGTGATCTCTGTCTGTCAAATGAATAAATAAAATCTTAAAAAAAAAAATAAATAAAAAAATAAAGAAGAGAGAAAACTTCAGGCTCATCCCCCTGAGGAACTTTTTTTCTCCATCTAAAAATCTTAAAAAGTTTTTATTATAAAAGTGACTCATATTGGTTAAAAAAGAAAAGAAATAATATAACTTGTCAAAGTCTGAATCCCAAACCCCCACTGTATAAAATATACAACATTTTGGTGTATTTTCTTCAGATCATGCTTAATGTGTGGTACACTTTGCTTATAAATGTATAAAAAAAGTATTTATTTTAATTTTTTAAAATGTATTCTAAGCAAAAATGGAATATTAATGTTTTTCAATGTGCTTTTCTCAACCAGTTCCACGTCAGCTCACATAAATCCATCTTGTTTTCTCTAGCGGCGGTATGTACATATGAATATATGAATGCAGGATCATTTATTTAATTGGTCCTATTAATAATTATTTAGGTTGTTTTTCCAATAATTTCGGAGGCCAGAAATTGGTCCTCAGTTTGCTTGCTAAGGAAAACGGTTGTTAATGCAGTTCTTTGTAATCCTGCTTTTGTGGGAAAGATAAAGACCTTTTGTTCTGAAATCCCGTGGGCACAGAGTCTCAGCTTTGCCCTTGTTAGAGCCTGCGTTGCGTAGTGGAGCCCTGGTTACTGTGCGGGCTGGGGGTCCCCTGAGCCCTGGGCTGGAGAGGGAGCTCTCTTCCTGGGGCCTCCTGCTAGCCCCCTTCTTCCTAGGAAGAACCACCTGGCAGCGAATCCCCCCGAGACTGTGGAATGAGTGCGGGAGGTATCACAGTCCATTCTCTTACAGCAGGAGCTGGCAAGCTTTCTCTGTAAAGGGCCAGAGAGTGGAAGATTTTAGGTCACACGGTCTCCATTGCCACTCCTCAGCCCATCTGCTGTAGAGAGAAAGCAGCCCAGGACGAGAGGTAAATGAATGGGGTGTGGCCGTGTGCCAATAAAGCTTTGCGCACGCTCAAGTCTGAATGTCCTGTAATTGCACGTGTCACAGAACATCCTTCTTTTGACTTTCCCCCAACCATTTTCAAAATGTAAAAACCGTTCTGAGCTTGCATACGAAAATAAGCAGAGGCAACCAATTTGACACCTGGGCTGCTGTTCTCATACTGTCTAATTCCTGGAGTTCTTCGCTTTGACTCAATGGAGTTGTTTCTCTAGCTGGATTTTATGATAGAGGGTGACGACATTCATTGTCTCAGTGCATGGCACCCTGTCCTCACTGGTCCCTACGTGACCCCTGTCTTGTGGGTTTTTGGCTTAGGTTTCTTTGGTTTCCTGATATTATCATGCCTTCCTCCGTCTTCCCAGCGGCCAGCATCCTGATGTGTTTAGTGTGCGTTCTTTAGTCCATAGGCTTCTGTTCTTGTTCTTGTTGGTTTTTTATTTTTTATTTATTTTTATTTTATTTTTTTAAAGATTTTATTTATTTATTTGACAGAGAGATCACAAGTAGACGGAGAGGCAGGCAGAGAGAGAGAGAGAGAGAGAGAGAAGCAGAGAGCAGAGAGCGGAGAGCCCGATGCGGGTCTCAATCTCAGGACCCTGAGATCATGACCTGAGCCGAAGGCAGCGGCTTAACCCACTGAGCCACCCAGGCAACCCTCTTGTTGGTTTTTTAGAATGATGTTTTCAGGTGTGCTTCTTCTAAGATGTGTATCATTGGTTTGCGTGTGTGTATCTTTAATTGATACAATTGGGGTTGCATTGCAGAGCTCATTCTCATGTTTCCACTTAGCTCTGTGTCTAAAAGCTTATCCCTGTTGCCATGTGAACATAGAGTCCTTGCACTAGTTAGAAACTAGCAGGCAGGGCTCCACAGATCAGTCCACCACCTTTCACTTTATTTTTTTAAAGATTTTATTTATTCCCTTGAGAGAGACAGAGAGCCTGAGTAGTGGGGAAAGGCAGAAGGAGAGGCAGAGACAGGCTCCCTGCTGAGCTCGAAACCCCACGTGGGGCTTGATCCCAGGACCTGGAGATCGTGACCTGAGCTGAAGTCAAGTACTTAGCCATCTGAGCTACCCAGGCACTCTCTTTCACTTCATTTTTATTTTTTATTTTTTTAAAAATATTTTATTTATTTATTTGACACAGAGAGAGAGAGCACAAGGAGGGGGAGCGGCAGGCAGAGGGAGAAGCAGGCTCCCTGCCGAGCAAGGAGCCCAATGCCAGGCTCGATCCCAGGACCGTGGGATCGTGACCCGAGCCAAAGGCAGATGCTCCACGGCTGAGCCACAGGCGCCCCATCACTTTGTTTTAAAAAAGTGTCCTTGAGTGGTATTATGTTTTGACCTTGTGCATATTTGGAAATAGGTACCTTTGCCCTTGAAAGGGGCAGGGAATTTGATTGTGTATTTAAAAATCAACACTTTTTTCCTTTCAAGCTATAGACAGCTATTAAAATTTAAAAAGTTTTAGGGGTCCCTGGGTGGCTCAGTCGGTTAAGCAGCTGTCTTTGGTTCAGGTCATGGTCCCAGGGTCCAGGGTCCCCACATTGGGCTCCCTGCTCAGTGGGGAGCCTCCTTCTCCCTCTCCCCCTGCTTGTGCTCTCTCTCTCTCTCTCTCTCTCAAATATCTTTAAAGATTTTATTTATTTATTTGAGAGTGAGAGAGAGCATGAACAGTGGGGGGAGGGACAGCGGGAGAGGGAGAAGCAGACTCCCTGTGGAAGAGGGAGCCTGACTGGGGTCTCTGTCCCAGGACTTGGAGATCATGACCCGACTGAAGGCAGCCACTTAGCTGACTGAGCCACCCAGGTACCCCAAAATTTAAAAAAAAAAAAATACATTAAAAAAATTTTGTGTTGAAAAAACCTGAAGTCTAATTTATTCCTTTTAGTGTTCATTTCTTTTTTTAAAAATATATTTTTAAAAAGTTTATATTTGTTTTTTTTCAATCCCTACCCTAGCATGGGACTAGAACTCACAACTCTAAAATCAAGAGTCGCTCACTCCACCCACTGAGCCAGCCAGGCCCCCCTGTTAGTGTTTGTTTCTATGAGTTTTCATCAAAACATACAACTGTGTAACTGTTACCACCGTCAGACACGGAACAGTTGGGGAAGCTCAGTCCCCCCCACCCAGTTTCCTCCTGCCCCTTTGTTGTCTGCTCCCCACCTCACTCCCAGCACCTGGCAATCACCGATCACTTTCTGTCCTATAATGATACCTTTTCTGGAATGGTACATAAATGGGATATGATGTTGTCTTGCTTTTGGGGTATGGCTTCTTCTACTCATCACCATGCATTTGCTGCCCCATTATCTTGGGGTGTTTATGGTGAATTTCTTTGTAGATATTTTTGTCATTGTAATAAAGAAAATTTTTTTCAGGCGCCTTTCAACATGCAGGCCACCTTTCTCTGGTATTTGTCCAGAGCACAGTGAGTTCCTCAGGTCTGTGTACCAGTGACTGCTCATTCCTTGACATTGTATTACTGATGTTCACACTGTCTCCTGTTTGTTTTTATTAAAGATTTTATTTATTTATTTGAGAGAGAGACATTGAGGGAGAACATGAGAGGCAAGAAGGTCAGAGGGAGAAAGAGACTCCCTGTGGAGCCGGGATCCCGATGTGGGACTTGATCCCAGGACTCTGGGATTGTGACTTGAGCTGAAGGCAGTTGCTTAACCAACTGAGCCACCCAGGTGCCCACACTGTCTCCTGTTGAATCCGTGGCCTTCCCCAGGGCAGGATTCCTGCCTTGTCTTTATGTCCTTGCTTATTCGTGGAGGAACCCTCCTCCCCCACCAGTTAAATTCCCTTTGGGGGATTTCTGAAGGCTCCCTAATTCTTACCAACAATATTTTTTCCTTTTATTCTGGAAAGCAAGTGGGATCCATAAATTGCAACCATTGTCTATTATTCCGAAATAGGTTCTCTGTAAGGTTTGGGTGCCTTCTTTTTGGCAGACTAATTACAATCACTGCATAAGAGAACCTTATTTATACATACCATTTCTGTGAAAGGATGTTTTTCGTGCCACATGTAACATAGATGTTCAGTTTTAATGTTTATATAAATGGAAATGGGCTGCTATTGACCTTGCTTCATAGGCCTCGTGGAGTTTGTGATTGGCTCTTCCCACTTCCTTTGTTTCTATCCCAAGGCAGGCCATGCATGGGTGAGTCCTCCCCGGGGCATCCTTGACGGACTCTCTAAGTCAGGTCCATGGAGCTTGGCGATGGGATGTAGGCAAATCCCTCCGGGTCTGGCCATGAGGAGCGAGCAGGTCAGAGCCCACTCCCGAAGACTTGGCCAGAGGACAGAGGGGATCCTTCTCTAGGTCTTCTAAAGGGATAGTTGCCTCGCTCCTTAAAGAGATTTAAGATTGGCTTGGACCAGAGAAGCTTGTCACCCCTGATTCTGGTCCAAATCGAATGCCCCGCACCCCCAGCACTTGGTAGTGTCTGTTGTTGGCGCCTCAATAATGCTGAATGGAAGTGATCTTGAACCTCTGGAGGTTTTCTCCAGCTCTGCTCCGTACTCCCCGATCCCCAGCAGGGCAGGGCTCCTAGCTGCTGCTCCCCACCTTCCCCAGCACACAACACTCATCCCTACACACACTGCTTGGGAAGTAATAAGAGATACAGTTTTGGTCTTTTCCCCCAATTCCCCGCACTGGGCTTCTACAAGCCTTGTGATTTCCGGAGTGATAAGAGATGAGAGTCTTCTGTTATTCATCATAAACCCTCTTCATCCCCACTTGAGTTTATGCTAATGAGGTGATGAGGAACACACCTATTAGAGGGCTGGAAATTTCAGCCCTACCTCCGGGGCTGGGAGGAGAGAGGCTGGACGGTGAGTTAATCATTAGGACCAATGACATAATCAATCCTGCCTGTGTAACACAGCCCCGGTAAAAACGGAAGGGGTTGGGGAGTTTCTGGGTTGGTGAACACACAGAGGTGTTGGGAGACTGGCCCCTGGAGAGGGCGTGGCAGCTGTGCCCCTCCCCCGCCACTCCGCCATCTGGCTGTTCCTGAGTTGTATTCTTTATAACAAGCTGGTAATCTAGTTAAGTAAACTGTTTTCCTGAGTTCTGTGAGCCATTCTAGCAGAGGAGGAGGTTATGGAAGCCCCTGATTTACAGCTAGTAAGTCAGAAGTGCAGGGGACAATCTGGACATGTGGCTGGCAGCTGAGTTTGGGGGGGGCAGTCTGGTGGGACTGAGCCCTTCACCCCTGGGGTCTGCGTTAGGTCCGGGCAGTTAGCATCAGAATTGAGATAAACTGTAGGATATCCAGTCCGTCCTTTTCCACCGAGGACTAGATTGCGTGGTGTGGAGAAACCACGGATCTGGTGTCGGAAGCGTTGGTGTGAGTCTAGTGCACAGGAGAAAGGAATGTCCTTTACTCATATACTCACATTCACACGCACACACTCAGCCACTCATCATCGAGTGAGCAGCTAGGAGGACACTATGGCCAGAGACAGGCCAATTCTTGGTCAGGCCCTAGGCCAGCTGGGGAACGTCGGGGAGACACCCTCCCAATCTGATGGGCTCTGGCAAGGGACCCCAGCCTCTGCCACTTGGTTCCAAGGTCTCACTTGCACCACCTCTAATAGCCTTGTTCTTGGTTTTGCAGCCAGAGCCCAAGGTTGGAGACCTGATTGAGATCTTCCGCCCTTTCTACAGACACTGGGCCATCTACGTTGGCGATGGATACGTGGTCCACCTGGCCCCTCCAAGTAAGGGCACTGAGGGCCTCCACCATGCTGGGCTGGGAGGAGTGGGAGATGGGGCAGCTGTGGGTAACAGGGAACTCCACCTCTCTCATTGGTCCCCAACTGGTGGTTGGTTCCTGAGTGCTGCAAGAAGGAAGGTTGGTATGGGGCAATAGTTTTCAAACTCTGCTCCTTGGAATCCTAGGGGTCCCCTACAGGGGCTGAGGTGGGCTTCCAAGGGGATGGCTCTGGTTTTGATGGTTTTAAATACTGTGGGTTTTAATTAAACTTATTCACCTCTTCGGTGTAAAACTCCGTGAGAGAGCATGGGCTTTTGGGATGTGGGCTTGGTGAGGAATCTAGTTTCTACTCTCCAGTCTCGGTTTCCTTATCTATAAACTGAAGCTAAGAGTGCTTCACTAGGAGAACCATTGTGAGAATTCCCCCACCCCTTTTCTTAATTTTTTTTTTTCTTTTAAAGATTTTTTATTTATTTACTTGACAGACAGAGATCACAAGTAGGCAGAGAGAGAGGGGGAAGCAGGCTCCCTGTTGAGCAGAGGGCCCGATGCGGGGCTCGATCCAAGGACCCTGAGATCATGACCTGAGCCGAAGGCAGAGGCTCAACCCACTGAGCCACCCAGGCGCACCCCCGCTTTTCTTAAACTTTTAACTTAAACTGAGGTATGAGACTGACGCGCTGCCTACTGCGCTAAGAAGGCACTTCTTAAACTGAGGTATAACATAAATACAGTAAAGTGTGAAAATATAGTGAAGTGTATAGTCAATGAATTAAAAAAATAAATCCTCCATCCATGTGACAGTGACCCAGATCAAGATCTAGAACATTTCCACTACCCTACGAGGCTCCCACATGGCTCTGCAGCCACCCTTCTCTTCCCGACAGACAACCGCTCTGAGAGCTTCTCTGGCTGTGAACTAGTTTTGTCTGTTCTATACCTTTGTGTGGGAGGAGCCGCAAAGCCTGGGCTTTTTTTGGGTCTGGCTTCCTCCCTTGCCCCTGAGAGTCCTCGGTCTGTGAGCTGTAGGAGGACTTCTCTTGCATTCTGTGTGTTTTCTGTTATATGAAAATACCGCAGCCTGTTACACATGCTTCTGCTGAAGGACACTGGCTGGTTCCCATGTTTGGCTGCTGTGAACATGGTAGCTGTGACATTCTTGAACATTCTTTGTCTTTTGCCCACCCCTTTATCCCTAACTGATGGCCTCACCCTGTACATACAGAGGAATCAGAAGGAACCAGAGTGTGTGGCACCTTCCCCAGCCTGATGAACCACACCACAGTCTGCACCCTCCTAGTCTGCCTTTTCTTTGGTTAAGATGCAAGAAAATGCCCCTGTCCTTGTTTAAAAAGCCAGCCTCTGGGGGCACCTGGGTGGCTTAGTTGGTTAAGCATCTGCCTTGGGCTCAGGTCATGATCCCGGGGTCCTGGGATTAAGCCCCACATCGGGCTCCCTGCTTCTCCCTCTCCCTGCAGCTCCCCCTGCTTGTGTGCTTTCTCTCTCTCTCTCTCTCTCTCTGTGTCAAATAAATAAAAATCTTAAAAAAAAAAAAAAAAAAAAAAAGCCAGCCTCTGTATGTGGGTCCTGGACCCCGTCTCTGACTTTCGTGAGGACTTTGCTCCTCAAATTCCTCACCTCTTGTATTCTCTTGGTCCCCCTCTCTGCTCAGTTATTCCAAATGGCATGGAAACTACTGTAGTAACTTCCTGAACAAACAGCCCCTTGACCTCACGTCTTCTCTAGCTAATTTCCTGTAGAGTGAACCTTCCATCATCCACTTCCTCTTGTCATTGTTTTTGGGTCCCTCCACCAGCCCTCTGAGCTGATAAGCAAAGGAGCACTTATCAAGGCTACCAAAAGACCCTCCACATCTTGACAAAGCCGAAGGTTGATCTTCCAGTCGAGGCTGACTTGGCTTCTCAGTAGCATCTGACACAAGTGACCTCTCTCTGATCTTCATTGGAAGCCTGTCTTTCTTCCTCTCTCACTTGGGGCCTTCCTTCTCAGTCTCCTGTGTGGGCTCCTCCTCTTCCTCTATATCCCTCATCCTTACTCTACCCAGGGGATCTCCTTGGGCCCCTGGCTTCTAGTACTTCCCGTTGGTGGATGTTTCCTAAGCCCCCCTCAGCATAGGCCTCCCCTCCCAGCTTCAGAGTTGTATAACCTCTTGACTACTTGGCATCTCCACGTGGGTGTCAGATTGGCGCCTTGAACTTGACATGCCCTGAAAGAAAGGCTCCTGTGAATGACGCTGTCCAACTGCCGGAGGCCAGAATTTAGGCGTCATCCTCGATCTTTTCCACCCGGTATCTAATGCAACAGGAAATCAGGTTGCCTCCCTCTCCAAGAAAGACTCCAGGTCTGATCACTTCTCACCGTCTGCACTGTCTTGCCCATCTGAAGCTTTGCAGCTTGCGGCTGTTCTCTCTGCCTCTTGCCCGCTCGTGCTCCACCCCTCCTCCCCTGGGCAGCCCGCGCGATCATTCTAAAGTATGAATTGGATTATGTTACTTCTCTCCTTTAAATTCTTTTTTTTCCTTTTTCCCCTCTGCTCAAGTTTAACAGAAACCACAAAAGATCAAAACTGGTGTCTCCCTACTGGCTCTCTCACATCAGTTGATCTACCCCATAGCGCGGCTCAGGCCATTCTCTGCAGAGGAAAGAAGGCTGGCCGCCCCAGCCCCTGCAGGAGAGGCCTGTCCTGCCCCATACCACATCCGCACTGGATCTAAAGTCTTGTGTTTTCAGCATGACAGTATATGCACAAGAGATTTTGTTTTCTTGGCCGCCCACGGCAGCCTGGTCCTAAAACGGCCCAGTGCTCGCTTCTGCTTGGAGAATTATTCTTTGCTCTTCTGCGCGGCAGGCTTGATGGTATCATTACCAGGCTTCCAGCCAGCCGGGGGCCCTTTCCCAGGCTTCTCAGTAAACTGGAAGGCCCGAAGTAGTCTCAGAGTCTGACCCACAGAGCGGCCGACGGGGGGGGGGGGGGGGGGTCATCCTCAGTCATCTGCCAAAGGAAACTGTATGGTCAAGAGTAAAGAAGCGCCTGAAGGAGGTGCCTTCAGCAGCTTTTAAGACTCTGCAGTCCTGAGTGAGGGTCCACGTGGGGTCTGATACAAGGGGAATGTTTATGGGTCCCAGTCCTACTCATTTCTTGGGTGTGTCGATCCATGCCAGGTGACAGAAATGAGAATCCACAGACAAACCAGCCAGTTGGCACTTGAGTTTCTTAAATTCTGAATCACTGACAGCAATGGTCTCCATGGGGCACACAATGCAAAAATCAAGAGGGCAGAAGAAGAACACAACGTATTTTCTTTTGTAGTCCGAGAGGCTGATGCCTTTGAATCGGACATCTAGCCTAATGGCTGTGGCTTCGAACTTGGGGGCAGGGTGCCCAGTTTTGGCATTTCCTGAAGACATCTTGCTATTGGTACCTAACCACGCTGGAGCGCCAGATCTCGCCCGGCCATCTCTCCCATCACGGCACCCCAAGCTGATAGGGCAGATCCCTGGGGGGATGAGGAAAAGGCAATGACCAGGATGTGGGGGTGTTTCTCACCAGCTCTGAGACAGAACTCACCCAAGACCAGTCAGGAAGAAAATGCCTTAAAATTCTTGCCTGGCTTTTCCATCACGCCTAGAGGAAGCTTCCAAGACTGTACTGTGGCCAGTGTTGGCTCAGCAAGGTTACGTGGCATGTCAGGACCGCTCAGTGATACAGCCAGAATCTAAACCCAGAGTTCCCCTATGGAACTTCCCACCAGAGTGGCACCCACAGCGCGAAGCTTAAGGAAGCCTCACTCTTAGGGATTGACTCTGTAAGGGCCTGGCCCTGAGAGTTGGAGCTTCCTTAAATATTGTGCTGTAGGCACCCTGCTGACCTCGCCCCTGTCTCAGCCCTGCCACGCTCCCTGCCTGGGGGCTGAAACTCACCTGGTCCCATTCCCAGGCTAACCCCCTCCCCAGACTCAGAGCTCTGCATGCTACCAGCTCTATTCTTTATTCCAGTGGCTCCCTCAAATGCCTCCCACCCCGCTGGTAGCAAGTCTGAACTCCCCTGAACTCCTCTTCCAAAATCTCACGAATCTACTCAGGGCAACGGGGGCTAATCGTCTTTGGAAAGATCTGGAATCTGAGCAGCCCTTCCTGCTGTTGCTTGTGGCTGTCCCGTGGTGTCACGTGGAAGACTGTCTGTGGCCCGCCTAACAAGATGCCTCCCCTGTGGGAAAGGGCCTTGGAGATCCCATCCCAGCAGGGCCACGGAGGCTCTTTGAGGGACAGTGGGTCTCTCTGGGGCCCACTTCTTTTGCCATCATCCCCAGCTGTGTAGGTTGGCTGCCTTGGGAGGGCTGCCCGGCCTTGTTCTGATGTCAGCCTCCCCTCCCCACCATCCTGGTCCTTGGCCTAGACTCCCTTTCTTTTGAGTTTTCTATTTTTTTACTTGAAATGTAGTTGACACACAATGTTCCATTAGTTACAGGTGTACGGGGCCATGACTGGACAGGTCTATACGGTATGCTGTTCTCACCGCGAATGTAGCTACCACCTGTCCCTGTAGAGTGTAGTACAACCCTGTTGACTCTATTCCCCGTGCTTGTGCCCTTTATCATCGTGACTTACTTCTGCCACGTGTAACTGGGAGCCTGTACCTCCCACTTTCCCTCGCCCATTTTGCCCATCTCCCCTCTCCTTCCCCTCTGGCAACCAACCACCAGTTCATTCTCTGTCTGTTTCTGCCTTTTGTTAATTTCTATAATCATTTGTTCTGTTTTTGAGATTCTGCATATGAGTGAAATCATACGGTATTTGTCTTTCTCTGTCTGATGTATTTCACTGAGCATAATACCCTGTAGGCCCGTTCATGGTGCTGCAAATGGCAAGATCTTTTTTCATGGCAGAATAGTATTCCACAGGGAGTTTAATTTCTGGAGCTTGGTTGCCCCTTCCAGACTTTCAACCTCAGTAAGGGCTGTGCCGGGTGTACCTACTGGGTCTCCCTGGGGACCCACCTCTAGGAGTTGCTGCGGGGTTTTGGTCCCTTTGCTCCAAGAAGGGTGGGAACTCCTCATCCATCCCCCTTTTCTGCAGTCATCAGCTTTGTACTTGTCAAGGGAGTATGACCTTGATGGAATCACAGAAGGTTCATAATCTGTTCCCCCAGGGAGAAGGGGCTGCTCAGCCCATATTTGCATAACCAAGAGGGCCGCAGAGGAGCCACGGGTATAGAAGGTCCACTTCTCTAGAAACGTTACCACTCCTCATTTCAGTTTAGGAAGCCAGAGCCCAGAGACCACAAGCACCTTCTCCAAAGCCACACAGCCTGTAACTGACCCTGCTCCCTTTTCCCTTCCCTTCTGCTCATGCTCTTGTGGATGGTGCCAAGGGCCTGTGGATGGATCCATACAGGCCTGCCCAGCACTGATCCCTCTGTTTTCTCTTTGTGAATCCTTAGGTGAAGTTGCGGGAGCTGGCGCGGCCAGCATCATGTCCACCCTGACCGAGAAGGCCGTAGTGAAGAAGGAACTGCTGTGTGATGTGGTTGGGAGAGACAAGTACCAGGTCAATAACAAACATGATGATAAGTACTCCCCACTGCCTCCCAGCAAAATCGTCCAGCGGGCGGAGGAGCTGGTGGGGCGGGAGCTGCCCTATTCGCTGCCCTGTGAGAACTGCGAACATTTCGTGAATGAGCTGCGCTACGGAGTCCGCCGCAGTGACCAGGTGCGTCCTCAGCCTCGTCCCCATCCCCGGGAGCCAGACCGTTCCGTCAGCCGGTGGGGGATGGGCATCGGGCATCTAGAAGGGAAACGGATGCCACGCTCGGGGTGGGGACGAGGGTGTGGAGACGGGCAGGTCGGCCCCGTGGGCCGGCGCAGCTGTGCACCATGACCCACGATGTGAGTCACCGCCCGGGAAAAATCCTGTGTTTTGGACAACACTCTCTGTCTTTTACCCACTTAAACTTTGCTCCAAGTGAAGAAAGCACATGAGAAGTTTCCTTTTCCCAAAACAATTCTGAGGCCTTAACGCAGAGAATAAACAGCTCATTTTCGGTGGTCTCGTAGAATTCCTGTTTAAAAAAAGATAAAAAAAAAAAAAAGATTTCTTAGCACTTCTAACGAGGGACAGCTTTCGTGTTTCATAATATTTTGCTTTATGACCTGTGCCGCCCACCTGTGGCCCTTTTGGGGTCAGAGCTCCGGTAATTCAGCTCACCCAGCAGCCGGCCCATGAGAAGTCAGTGCGTCCCCCCCATAAAATGTGCACTCTCAGGACTAACCAGGGCCCCCTCTCTTGTGTTTGATTGTACCCTTTGCCTCCTCACTGAGCACACTCACAGCGAGCTGTTGTTGATTTCCTTGACAAAGTTCCTTTTGTACGAAGCCGCTGTCTCATGCATTCTCCCTCCATGAGGTTCTGTAAAGAACCGGGGCACATTGTTCCTCCTCCATTATCTGCAGACTGTTTCTCCCACCCTGACAAATCATTTAGCAAGGAAAACGCTGGGAACAAGAGCTTTCATGTGGGTCTCCGCCCCCCCCACCTCCGCCCAGCCAGAAGCGCTGTGGCTGCCACAAAGCCACGCCTGATGACCTCTACTGTGAAGGTTAAAGACTGACTCGCAGTCACATCTTGGGTCTGTAGCTTGGTCCAGACTTTGTCATCCTGGCCTCTGGCTGCTAGGAACCTCAGCTCTGGGTACTGTGTGATGTCAGTGACACTGGTGGGATTCCTGTCACCACACACAGCCACGTGGGGCCCACTTAGGGGCAGCGCCGAGATGTATTTATTTTTAGCCCATGAAGACCTCCAAATTCTTCTCTATAATGGTCATTAAGGGTTTGTGGCAGCCACATGCATACAATCTAGGTAAGTTCTGTGCTTAGAGGAGCAAGGGCAGTGCCGACCGTGTCAGGTAAGGGTGTTAGTTTTGCATACAAAGTTCGTATTTTCATATTTTTTATTCCCGGGATCTGGGGTACATGGTCCTCACTGGACTTGCTGGCATAAAATCATGATTAAACGTCTTTCTCTTTGCTTGTTCTTGATTTTGCTTAAATGCCTGGCTTGGCTCCTGGGTGAGATTTCTAGATCTATGTTGGTGACCGTCTTTCACGCCCTCGTGTGGGAAAAAGTACAGTTTTGCTGATTTGGGCCATCGTGCCTTCACTGGGGACAGTGGCCATGAGAGCAGACTCTCCGTTTGCATTGTCACGGGGTCTGGCGTCCCCAGAGCTACGCCTGGGTAGTGCTGCAAATAGGAAGAGGCCGAACTTTCTCTCTCTTTCTTGCTGATCTGAACTGTTTCCACTGGGGTCTGTTCCCTTCAGTGTCGCTGCTGGACCTGATGAAACATGAAGGCGCTGGAAAGGGGGCTGTAAGGACATGGTGGCTCAGAGACTGGGAAAGAAGCAGAGGACAGGGCCGCGGGACACACTGGCCTTGCAGATAGCCTGCAAATTAGGGCAACAGACTAAAGTGTTGGGATGTTTTCGGAGTCACCTGCTCGTCTTCCTAAAACACCGTGGTCTTTGCCTCCCCTGGGGGATGGTTTCCTCATCATCTTCTTACCTTTCAAGTTTTTTTAGATGTGGCATTGGCATTTGAAGTTGGAGAGTACAAAAAGCTTTTGTATCAGCTTTCTGGGCTGACTAGGCAGGCTTCTATTTCTTTGTCCTTTTTTTTTTTTTTTTTTTCTGGAATAGTGTTTTAAAATTTAAGTTTTAGATTTTCAAAGTAATGCAAGCATATAAGTTGAAAAGATAACCAGTTCTCAAAAAACCCCTCTTTACTCCTCCCCGTCTCACCAGGCACTCATTCTTTTCTCTTTTAGCTTGGCATTTACCTATTTCTGAATTTCTAAACAATATGTGTATACTACCAGCTTTTTTAAAAAAAGATTTTATTTATTTATTTGAGAGAAAGAGAGTGAGAACATAAGTGGGGGAGGGGGAGGGGGAGAGGGAGAAGCAGACTCCCTGCTGAGCAGGGAGCCCGACATAGGGCTCCATCCCAGGACCCCAGGATCGTGACCGACTGAACCACCCAGGTGCTCCACTACCATCGTTTTATTCAAAAAATTTAGATATGCTCTTTTGACCACTCCTTATGCTAAGTGAAGGTTAAATTGCTTAAACCATCATTCCCTCCCCTCCCCCAGTCACACTCGATTTTTATATTATACACTTTTTTTATATATATATATATTTTTTAAGATTTTATTTATTTATTTGTCAGAGAGAGAGAGGGAGAGAGAGCGAGCACAGGCAGACAGAATGGCAGGCAGAGGCAGAGGGAGAAGCAGGTTCCCTGACGAGCAAGGAGCCCGATGTGGGACTCGATCCCAGGACGCTGGGATCATGACCTGAGCCGAAGGCAGCTGCTTAACCAACTGAGCCACCCAGGCGTCCCTATATTATACACTTTTTAAAGATTTTTAAAAGTTTACTTATTTTTAAAGATTTTTATTTATTCATTTGACAGAGATCACAAGTAGGAGAGAGGCAGGCAGAGAAAGAGAAGGGGGGCAGGCTCCCTGCCACACAGAGAGCCCCATGCGGGGCTCGATCCCAGGACCCTGGGATCATGACCTGAGCCGAAGTCAGGGGCTTTAACTCACTAAGCCACCCAGGGGCCCCTAAAGATTTTTTTATTTGAGAGAGAGAGTGAGAGAGAGAGCTGGGGAAGAGGCAGAGGAAGGGAGAAGCAGACTCCCCGCTGAGCAGGGAGCCTGATGCGGGGCTCCATCCCAGGACCCCGGGATCATGGCCTGAGCCAAAGGCAGACGCTTAACCAACCAAGCTACCAGGCGCGCATATATTATACATTTTTATTAGGTTACTCACTACTCAGTGTTTTATGTTTATGTAAATTTTACTCACAGCCGAGTGTTGTGGTATATTATGAATTTCCTTTTGGGGCTGGGGAAGGGTTTCTTTCTTTCTTGAAGGTAATTAGTATCTCCTTACATTGCTTAGTTTTCCTTATACCCGTTGTCCGTTCTCAGTACGGTTTTCCACAAGGGAAATCCCGTCAAGTAATCTCTGAGTTCCAGGCTGTTCTCCTTGGACACATCCATCCCTGAGATGGCCATTCTGCTGTCCACGCTGGCTGGCTCTCGGCTAACTGCATGGCTGTACCCCAGGACTTCCCTTCTCCGTTGTTCTTCAGATTTCCTTTGCCTTTCTCTTGGATTGGTTTTCCTAGTTCCGTGATCTCTTCATTTCTCATTTCCCTGTCTTTCTCTTAATTTAGGTAGACCGCATCCCCCAGAAGTGGCTTTAGGTTAGAAAGACGGTACCTGGAATACAGGACCACAAGGCTCGTGAGTCACACCGCTCTCCCCTGGGCTGGTTACCGTATGAGTTTCCGATGGCTACTGTTACAAGCGACCACAAACTTAGTGGCTAAAAACAATCCAGCGTGGGGTGCCTGGGTGGCTCAGTGGGTTAAAGCCTCTGCCTTCGGCTCAGGTCATGATCCCAGCGTCCTGGGATCGAGCCCCACATCGGGCTCTCTGCTCAGCAGGGAACCTGCTTCCTCCTCTCTCTCTCTGCCTGCCTCGCTGCCTACCTGTGATCTCTATCTGTCAAATAAATAAATAAAATCTTTAAAAAAAAAACAAAAACAAAACAACAAAAAAAAACAACCCAGCGTGATTTTCTCAGTCCTAGAGGTCAGAAGTCTGAAAATGGTTTCACGGGGCTAAAATCAAGGTGCCCCCAGGGCTCTGTTCTTTTCTGGAGGTTCTAGGGGATAATCTGTGTTTTTGCCTTTTCTGGCTTTTTTGGCATATCTTGGTGATATGCTCATGACGAAGGGGGTTTGCTGCTGAATGGAAGCTTCGAGTGAACTGGGAGGGGACAAGTGGCTTGTTGACTTTAAGTTTCACTTCGGGTGATATGGGTGGGTAGTTTGTTTGGGAATCCTTGATATTGGTATCTTTTCTTTCTTTCTTTTAAGTTTTATTTATTTATTTGAGTAATTGCTATACCCAAGAAAGGACTTAAACCCGTGACCCCGACGAGATCAAGAATCACACACTCCCTTGACTGAGCCAACCAGGTGCCCCAAGTAACTTTTGTTTCTCCTTGGGCAGGTCAGATCCCCCAGGAAGGTTTTCCTGACTCTTCTGTGGTAGGTAGTATTCTGGAAGCAGAGATGGGTAGGAGGGCCAAGAGTCTCACAATTAGCATTGTTTTTGACATGATGGCCACATCCTCACATGTGTTTCTCAATTCCCAGGCCCTCAAGTCTTCTATTTCACCCTCTGCAGGAGTCAACTTTCGAACTTCTGTTGTAGCTGGGTGGGTGGGTGGGGGTGGGGGCCCCAGGGACCCAGCTGAAGCTCTTTCTCTGTCCCGTTTCCAGAGCTGCCTGGTGTTGCCAGTAGCTGACTTTCCCCAAAGATCCCGTTATAATTAGGGTTGATCCTCAACTTTTCTCACTGCTGCCTTAGAATTTAGAGTTCTGTGGGTCCTTTTGAAATGACACCGAGAACAAATGCCTTACTTTACTCTTGGTCAGGTTTCTGGGGGAGTGAAATTTGACTTGGGACTTTTTACCCTGAAATCTACTTTTTTTTTTTTTTTTAAGATTTTATTTATTTATTTGACAGAGAGAGATCACAAGTAGAGAGGCAGGCAGAGGCAGAGAGAGAGGAGGAAGCAGGCTCCCTGCTGAGCAGAGAGCCCGATGCGGGACTCGATCCCAGGACCCTGAGATCATGTCCTGAGCCATGTTAAGGCAGAGGCTTAACCCACTGAGCCACCCAGGCACCCTCTACTCTTATTTTCGCAACACTTCTTTTTCCTGGTATGAGCGATGCAGTCAGAAATACTAATAATGTGAGGTAGAGCCTCACTACTACTCTGAGTTGGGTCATTTCTTTGAGAACTTGTAAAGAGCACTCTTGTGCCTGGCAGAACCAGGTGTGGGGGAGGCAGCGAGGAACAAGACAAGTGACACATGAGAGATCCTTGCTTCCCGGGGGGCACAGGTGTGATATGGTAAGTCCTCGAGAGCCGTTCCTGCACCGCCTCCCACTGGCCACAAGGGCTGCCTGACGGCCGCCAGGAGCTCAGCCATCCCCGCCTTCATCTCCCCGTCCTTTGCACAACCACCCTCTGGGGATTTAGGGGCTTAAAATACCCACAGAGTAGGTCGAGTTGGCCTTGGTTCCGTGCACAGCCCTGGCCAGCGGCCTCCACCCAGGGGTTCTTTCCCCATCCAGCCCTTTTCTCCCCATTTCCCTGCCAGTATGTGTTGACTCCTGAGTTATCAGGTGGGCCAAGGGGCACGTGAGTCTCCTGGAACTGAGTGTTCTTGTTGAACGGGCAGCCCATCCTCGGATCCCCGACAGAATGTGACCTCCCCTCCTCTCTCTTGCAGGTCAGAGATGTCGTTGCGGCGGCCGGCATCGCAGGCGTGGGCTTGGCAGCCATGGGCATCATTGGAGTCATGTTCTCAAGAAACAAGAGGCAAAAGCAATAAGTTGAAGGGCCTGACCCATCGGCGGGGACGTTATCCACTGAGCGGGTCTGGTTGTGCCAGAGGTTTTGAAGTTGGGTTTGTGGGTTTCATTCTGTTTTAGAGTGAGGCTTATTTTTACAGAATAAAATAAAGCCCAGCAAGGAAGCACTTTACTGGAGAAAACGCAGCAGGAACTGGCTGGCGTCAAGTCTGTTGGGGGCGCAGTGGGGCTCGGGGCCTGGCCATGCCAGCGGGCGCCCTGGGCCTTGGGCGCTATTCTCTCCCTTTGTCTCCGGGGCTGTGTCCTTTGTCTTGCAGGAGTCAGCCCAGCTCTGGCTGTTTCAGGTCTGGGGTAATTCTGGTAATTCTGGTTGTGGGGAGACAAGGGAACAGCAAGGGAGACCCACAGCCCTGACTGATGGGCCAGAACAGGACCCATCAGGCAGCTAGGACCCTCGGCCTGGAACTAGAGCCAGCTCGGCTTCTCGGACTCTAGCTGGATCTGTGGGTGTTTGGCGGAGTCAAAACCAAACCAAAGCCAACGTCTGCCATGAGGAAGTCAGTAGAAGCTCTTGCCGATCTTGTGAAATCTTCTCCTATCTCCCTCTGCTCTCTCTGCTCTCCACACCTTTCCTCGGCCTCGTCGCTCCCACTCCCAGCCCTCCTGCTTCCTCTCCACTTGGGCTAGCTTGTGGACCCCCAAGTCTGGGACCCCACACCCCTCCTGCGACCCCCCTTCCCGTGTCCCCTCAGCTCCACACTCCCCTCAGCCAGTCAGCTCTGCCCCATGGGCTGGGTCCCATGGTGCACGGTTACCTCAGACCTTCCCGCCATGGCTGACCCCATGACTGACCTCCTTGCTATGCAGCCCTCTCGGGAGGGTTGGGGATGAGGCAAGACCTTTCTTTCTGGTCCCTTGAGTTCTGCTGGTATAGCTCGCTGGACGTGGCCGATGGTCAAAGGGGCCATTTCTCTGAGGAGACTTGCATGTCTCAGAAATTCTTCTGAATTTCTTCCTCAGAAATTCTCTGCTGGGGCCAGCTGGCCTTCCCTCCACAGGGCAAGGCTTCTCCAACTGGTTGCAAATGTTTCCTCTGTCGGCCCTGGTTGTCTGGAGACCTGTGGGAAGCCCGGACAGGACTTACACTTACACATGGCTTCATGCCAGCCCCCTCCTGCTTAGCCCCAATTTGGTCCAGGATAAACGCACGCCGATCCGCGTCCCAGGGTTGATAGAAGAATAATTTTCTCCCGGTGCAGTTTTCTTTCTTTTTTGTCTCAGCTCTGTTGATCTCCTACCAGTTCTCAAGCTCCCAAAAGAAGGGGACACAGGTCAAACTCAAAGGGTGGGTCTCCTGAAGGCCCCTGTCTCACATGGCAGAAGGGGAGAAGAGGTAGAGCCATGTGGAGTGGAGAGCTCCAAGCTAATTATAGATAAGAAAAGGAATGAGGGAAAAAAAGCACAAGAAAACAAAACCAAGATACCCAGTTCAGTTGAAAATAAAAATTAAGTACAAAAATGTGGGATATGTAGAAATAACCAAATAAGATGGAAAAACGAATTCCAAATATATTGGTTGGTAATCACTATATATATAAATGGACTACACTTGTCAAGTGAGAGATAAACATTTTACTCGGTTAGAAACTGGATTCAAGGAATATGGTTTACAGCAGATACACTTAAAGCATACAGATAAAAAGATTAAAATCTGGGGGCTTCTGGCTGGCTTCGTTGGCAGAGTATGTGACTCTTGATCTTGGGGTTGTAAGTTTGAGCCCCACATGGGGTGGGGAGATTACTTAAAAATAATAATTAAAAAAAAAACCTTAAAATCTTAAAAAAAAACAAACCTTAAAAAAAAGGTAAATTCAAAGCATGAACATTTTACATGACAACTGGTCTGTTGTCTTAAAGAAAAGTCATGCTGTGAAGGAGAAATACAGGGTGTGTGAAGGCTGTCTAGACTGAAAGGCATGTTGGGGACAAAACAACGAAATGTGAAAAACAACCGTGAAAGCAATTTGAGGCAATTGGGAAAATTCAAATGTGGACTGGGCCTTAAAGAATTTTAAAGAATTATTAACTTTATTAAGTGATTTGATATTAGGCTTATGTAAACACATGACCTAAATTTAAAAAAAAATAGAGGCAGATAAAGCAAATATGACAAAACAGTAAAGTTTTTAGTCTAGGCAGTGGGTATGTAGGTGGTCATTGTACAGTCTTTCTAGTACTTTCTATATGTTAAGAAATTTACATAGTAAATCTTTAAAATATATCTGAAATTTGAACCTGAACATTTAAATAAAATAAGACCTTTGGATCTATTTCGGTGAATTATATAATAATTTTTAAAAATTAAAAAAGATATGCTAGAACTAAGGACACATACTAACTAAAAGCTGGCATAACTGTATTGATATAAAAAATACAGGCTTTACGGCAAAGATTGTTACTAGCCACAAAGGTCATTAAAAATTATGGCATAATAAGAAATATGTTTGGTCTTTTCCTTGGTTCCTAGCCTGAGCTCCTTGGAATTTCCTGAGTATTTGGTGTTGGTCATCATGAACCCCCTTTGATCACACCTAAGTGTGTGCTCATGAGCTGACCTCAGGTGCGGGTGCTAGAGAGCCTTACAATGGGGCGGGTCATCAGAAAGACCAAGTCATTAGAGGATTGGAACTTTGAGCGTCCCCCTCAAATCCCACTGATCTCCGCGAGAGGGAGTGAGTTTGACAATGAAGCCCCATAAGAACTCTTGAACGAGGAGACTTGATAAGCAGTTGGGTTGGTGAACCCATGAGCTGTAGGGAGAGTGGTGTGCCTGAGGAGGGCATGAAGGTGCCTTGCCTCCCTCTGCCCCCATGTCTTGCCCTATGCAGGCCTCCCATTTGTTTTTTTCCTGGGTTTTACCCATTATAATAAACTGCTAAACATAAGTAAAGTGCCTTCTTAAGTTTTGTCAGCTGTTCCAGCAAGTCATTGAACCTAGTAGGGGTCGTGGGAACCCCGATTTATAACCCATGGTCAGAAGTATGGGACTTGTGAATGACACCTGAAGGTGGGAGGGGGGCGGGGTGCAGTCTCGTGGGACTGAGGCCTTACTCCCAGGCGTCAGTGTCAAAATTGAAATGACTTGTTCAACACCCAGTTGGTGTCTGGAGAACCACAGGATTGGTTGTTGGTGTAGGAAGACACTCCAGGAGGGTCTGTGAAAGTCCCAACTCGCTAGGAAGATACAATAATTCTCGATTATTCATCTAATACAAATCTCAAAATAGATGCTGAGAATGTTGGCCTATTGCAAGGAGAAACTGACAAATTCTCCATTATAGTGGGAGATCGAAATACACCTCCATCAGGAACTGATAAATCGAGGAGATGCAAAAATCAGTGAAGATATAGAATATTTCAAAAACTTACCACCAAGCTGATTTAATATATATGGCACTATATATATACATAGTACGATTGCGGCATACAGATTCCTTCTGACCATGCACAAAGGAACATTTATAAAAACAGGCCATATCCGAGACCTTAAATCAAGTCTCAGCAAATGTCAAGGGACTGGTAACATAGAGAATGTCTTCTCTAATCATAATGCCATTAAATTATCAATTAAGAAATCAATTAATGCAATTAACAAATCAATAACAAAGTGATAGCTAGAAAACCCTTCTACTTTGAGCAGTCTTAGAGCACATTGTTAGGTAAATTATGAGACAAAGATGGAAACATAATGGAAATTAGATAATATTCAGAACTGAATGGTAGCAAAAATATTAGATATCGATCTTTGGGCCACGCAACTGAAGAGTTGCTTAGAAAAAAATCATAACACAAATCCTTAGATTAGGAAAGAGAAAAGTATGAATTAACAAGTTAGTCATTCAATTTAAGAAGATGGAAGACATACAGATGGCCAACATGAAAAAGCCCTCGACATCAGGAATCATCAGGGACATGCAAATCAGACCCACAATGACACCCCCCCCCACCTGTTAGAATTGCTGGTATCAAAAAGAAAAGAAATAGCAGGTGTTGGTGAATATGTGCAGAAAAGGAAATCCTCATGCACTTTTGGTGGGGATACACATTGGTGCAGCCACGACAGAAAACAATAGGAAGATTCATCAAAAAATTAAAAATAAAACTACCATCTCCAGCAATTCCACTTTTGGGCATTTATCCAAAGGAAAAAAAAAAACGGTAACTGAAAAAGACATATGCACCCCCGTGTTCATTGCAGCATTATTTACAATAGCCAAGGTATGGAAGCAACCTAAGCGTTCAGCAGGGGATGAATGGATAAAGAAGACGTGGTATATATATTCGGAGGAGTATTCATCAGCCATAAAAGGAAGGAAATCTTACTATTTCCAACAACAGGGGTAGACCTTGAGAGTACTATGCTAAGTGAAATCAGTCAGAGAAAGACACATACTGTATGACCTCACTGATATGTGCACTCTAAAACCAAACCAAACCCCAAATAAACCAAAAAACCAGGGTGATGGATACAGAGAGCAAAGTAGTTGGTTGCCAGAGGTCGTGTGGAACAGGCTAAATGGGTGAAGGGAGTGAAAAAGTACAAACTTTTAGCTATAAGTCCTGGGATGTAATGTACAGCATGCTGACTATAGTCAAAATATGACACTATATTTGAAAATTGCTAGAAGAGCAGGTCTTGAAAGTCTACATCAAGGGGAAAAAGCGGGGGTGGGGGTGGGGGTAGAAATTGCCAGGGGGACAGCTGTGCACCAGGATGAGAAGAGGCAGTCCAGGAGGAGACGAGGAGAGCGCCGTGCCCACGCGTGGTGCTTCCCCGGGGGGAAATAAACCAGAGCCTGAAACAGAGCCTCTTCCTTCTTTCTGGACACATTAGTGATGAGCACAGAGAACACTAAACTAACAAAGAAGATGATACAGGTAATTTATTACAAGAAACGCAATCATAGGGGCACTTGGGTGGCTCAGTCATTAAGCGTCTGCCTTCGGCTCAGGTCATGATCCCAGAGTACTGGGATCGAGCCCCCTGTGGGGCTCCCTGCTCGGGGCGGGAAGCCTGCTTCTCCCTCTCCCACTCCCCCACCCCCGCTTGTGTTCCCTCTCTTGCTGTGTCTTTCTCTGTCAAATAAATAAAATCTTAAAAAAAAAAAGAAATGCAATCATAATTCACAAGAAACCTTAGGAAGAACATACAAATATACCCATAGAATAAGGCTACTGAATACTTTTTTAGCCAAAAATTGTGATCTAACTATTGGAAGAATGAGGGGAAGGAAGGTGTGAGTGAGGGCAGGAGAGTGTAAAGGTGCTAAACCCTAATTTTATACAAGAAGTTATTAATATTTCAATTGTAAGAATCCAGAAGGAGTAGTCTAAGTATGTTGTTGAAAAATTTAGAAGTAAATAGCAGAAGACACAGCCCAAAGACAAGCGATTGCCTCTGGAGAAAGGAAATAGGAGGTCAAAAGGGTGTTCTTTTTTATTATGAACATTCCAATACTACTGACTTTTAAACTGTATCTCTCTCTGTGTATTACTTTGTTAAAACAATAAAATGATGCCTGAGAAAAAATACCTAATACATGTAAAATACTATATATAAACAAAACAAAAACACACATACAAAACTACAAAATGCATGATTTCTCTGTAATTCTGAAATCCAAAAAGCTCTAAAAACCCAAGTTAGGTGGCCAACTCCTTTGAAGGAAAAACCTGTCTTGAAAGGACGTGAGGCTTCTTATAAGCTTTATTTATCCCATTTCATGAATCAGTCTTGCCTTTCCCTGCAGAAACAGTAAATGATTGGTCAGGAGGTATCACCTGAATGCCTATTCCTGTCCTCGATCTCACGCTTATACACAATTTAAAAATTTTCCATCTAAAATCCAAAAAACTTTGAATTCCAAAACACATGTACTCTCAAAGGGTTTGCATAAGGCCTGTTGCCAAATGTTTATATTTCCTATTGGGATACCTACCTGTTTACAAAGAAGAACAGAAAGGATATATTCAAACCTGATATGTGGTTATCTCTGGGGACCAAAAAGGGGAACTTCAGTTTTATCCAAGGTGTCCCAATTTTTTGCAAGAACATCATTTCTAATTTCACAATGATTATGCTATGCTATTTAACTTTTTAAAAATACAGAAAAAACGAGAGTGACAGATGTCCCATTACTAGTTGACAGACCTGAATTCAGCCTCTATGAAGAGGCTTAGAATGAAGGAGGATCTCCACCAGGACACGTTACTGGAAACAGGGTCTTCACAGAGGTAATCACATTAAGACGAGGTCATTAGGGTGAGCCCTAAGCCAACATGACTGGTGGCCTTATAAGAAAAAATCACACAGGGGTGCCTGGGTGGCTCAGTGGGTTAAATCCTCTGCCTTTGGTTTGGGTCATGATCCCAGGGTCCTGGGATCGAGCCCCATATCAGGCTCTCTGCTCAGCAGGGAGCCTGCTTCCTCCTCTCTCTCTGCCTGCCTCTCTGCCTACTTGTGATCTCTGTCAAATAAATAAAAAAAAAGAGGGGCGCCTGGGTGGCTGAGTCGGTTAAGCCTCTGCCTTCGGCTCAGGTCATGATCTAAGGGTCCATGGGATCGAGCCCCGCATCGGGCTCTTTGCTCGGCAGGGAGCCTGCT